>NC_141874.1:596417670-596720701 GCF_056163025.1 Triticum urartu
TTAATAAAAAATCAAATAGAATTTTATTTTGGTTTTATTTGCCATTTTATTTGAATTTAGGAAAAATGTGTGTTTTTCAAAATTGCATTTAGGCCCCAAATAAATGTTCATCCTATGCGGCTTGATTTTATAAGCCGGGGAAAATTTATTTCGGGATTTTTGGAGTCCGTTTAGTATTCCTTTTGTTTTTTTAGCATAATTAGTTTTTTAAAAAAAGGGGTCCGAATCGACCTTGGGCCGTAACCGGCCAGGACTCCGCCTGGCCAGGCCTTCAAATAGAGCCGCCCGAGGCCCGAGCCAGTCCAAGCCGCCGCCGCCCCCGAACCCTAACCCTAGCGCCACCGCCGCTGCCCCACGTCGCCGCCGCCGCCGCCGCCCGCCGCCTTGCCGCGCCACCGCCCGCGTCGCCCGCCGCCCCGTTCGCCACCGCCGAGGCGCCGCCTCGCCGGACCGCCGGATCCACCGCCGCCGGAGGTAGTTTTTTTTCGCCGCCGGTTTTTTTAGAAAACCGATCGGTTTCCGTCAGTTTTGTTTGGCTTTTAGAGTTTTGGTCTTTTTAAATAGATCGCTTTTCTGGTTTATTTAATTAGTGAGCGTTCGTCCGTTCGTTTGTTTTAACGAACGTTCGTCGTTTTTCTTTTTCTCGGATTAAATCCGCAATTTTTCTGATCGCGATTCCTGATCCGATTTTCGTTTTAGTCCAACTTTTCGCTCGTTTATCGGAATCAGGCGATTCAAGCGCCTGGAGTTTCGTCTCGAAACCCTCTTTTTGTTTAACCAACTCAAAAAAGTTTTTGCCACTGTAAAAATTGCCCTAGATCCAGAATAGTAAACGAAGCCTGTTTCTTTTGCCGTTTGTCTTTCGTTGCTTCGTTCGATTTGATTCTTTTTGCCAACCGGAGTTCTTAAGTTGAACTTTCTGGTTAGATATTTTATTCGAGTTTTACCTGTGCATTAGTTGAGTACTTATTGTATGCTTGTTTGTTTGTGATAGAGTACCCGGAGTGCGCCGCTTGCTACTTCCAATCGCTAGGTTTTGCGGATCATCAACAAGGCAAGTAACACTTTGATCATACTTCCAATTACCCAGTTTTATTGCATTAGATCAATCCTCGCACATTGCATGATTAGGATCTAATTAAATTGTGGGTTTGGGAAGTAGTTGAGGTAGTGCCTATTACCTGTTTATTATCAAACCTTTGGGAGTTACTTCTACGTTTGCTTATTATGCCATGCTATGCTAGTAGACGTGGATTGAGTGAGTGAAATCCATGACAGATGTGATATTGTTAAATTAATGGTTTATCTAAGGTGGAAAATTAAATACACATCTGGGTGGATTGAGGCACCTGGGTATTCCAGCGATTGCCTGTTTTTTATGGACCGCCACCCAGGCTTAAAGGGATCATGAGATTATTCATGCTAGAAACTTCCGTGTGCAGCCACAAGCTACTATGGGCTCTAGCATAGTTGATTAAGTCATGCAAACTCTTACAGTGGTAGACTAGCAGATGTAGGGGAAAGTAGGTGTAACGGTCTACCCGATCGTAAGGTGCTAGCGCTTCTGAAAGACTATGTCTCGGTCATCCGTTTCTCAAACACCATGTAGTGCGAGAAATCAAACGGAGGTGATCGAGTCTAGTGGGGCAAAGTGCGCAAACCTCTGCAGAGTGTATAAACTAATCATGGTTAGCCGTGTCCCCGGTTATGGACATCTTGAGTATCTAGTACTTGGATTATCATGTGAATCTCATCATGTTACTCTAAAATTAATTTTGTTGGGTTTTGTTTAATGATGATGCTTAATTGGGATTGAGAATGCTGTCAACCATTCTCAATGTTTAACAACTACCATGATAGATAAATAAAATTTATTCCTTTGCAGTAGGGAAAAATTGGCTTTACGCAAAACTATAACCATAGAGCTTTCCACCAGCCAAATATGCATATAGAATAGCCTTTTTCATTCCATTACCCTCTATGTGTTACATTGCTAGCATATTCCATGTGCCGACCCGTTTCGGGCTGCAACGTTAATGTTGCAGACTTTTCAGACGACGGTTAAGGTGCTTTTAGGTCGTGGTCTATACTCAGTGATGCCGTTGGAGTTGATGGACTCACTTATCTTCCAAGCCTTCCGCTGTTATCGTTATTAGATGGCCTTAAGCCATATTTATTGTAATAAGTTCTCTTTTAAGACTCTCGATGTAATAAGTGTGTGATTTGCTACTCTGTTATAAATCCTTCAAGTACTGTGTGGTGTCAGCATTACTGATCCAGGGATGACACCTGAGCATAGAGATTGGGTCGTTTGAGGTCTGGTCGCTACAAGATGGTATCAGAGCACACGCTGACTGTAGGACATGACCACTAAGCTAAAAGCCCTAGATCGCTACTCACTCTCTTCTCATTCTGACTTCTCATCTTTTCTACCCTTTTAGGATGGCGGATGCAAGGAACAAGTTCACGCAACTGGATGAAGATACACCCTTTGGACGTCACTTGAAGGAAGTCACTAGATACCTGAACATAGGAGTACCAAGCTTCACCGGGACCTACAACGCCACTTTACCGGAAGAAGAGCGCTGGATGATTCAAGTTCACGTTCTAGGAAGGACGTTCATGCCAGTCACTGAGCCCATAGAGTTTTCTTTTGATGCACCAACCTGGAGTCTAGGAAAGAGCATGGCAGCTCACATCGCCATGGGACGCATTGGAGAAGTTTACCGCAATGATCTCAAGGATACTATCTACCAAATTTGTGGACACCGAGATGAGCACTGGGAGATGATCAGCACCAGGAAGGATAGATCAATTGCAACTTTTATCCAGGAGTTAAACCAGCACATTCGACGTTAGGAGAACCAGATGTGCGCCGACATGATAGATCTGAAGAAGGCAAGGACAAGAATCAAGGAACTGGAGGAAGAACTCAAGGCTACACGTGAAGATTATGAAGAGGAAATCGAAGTATTAGTGGAGAAAAATGACGATCTGATCAAGAAGATTGGAATATTCATGGGAGGCCCTACACCAGTAGAAGAAGACGAAGAACCCAAGGAGATTCGCCCGGAAGACTACATCATCATCGACGACACCGACTCGGATCCAGATGATAGCGATGATGACTATGTTGATGAAGCTGGAGCAGATATCATGGAGTCTGCAACCGAAGAATATTTCTAGTAGACCACCCCATCAGTAGTAGTCCACCATGTAAATATAATAGTCCGAGCACTTTTGCGATAGTTAGATCGATTGTATGCCCTTGTTTGATTGAATGAAGTGAATTGTTTGCTTTTGCCTCATGTGCATATGGGTAGTGTTTTCTCTCTAGACCCCTCTCTATTCTTAAATCTCATATTTTCTAAACCCTCAGATGCCTCCGAGACGTGACCCCGGATTTACTTTCCCACCGGAGCTCACCCAGTTGATCCAGCAGCAGAACACACTGATGCAGTTGCTAGTCCAGAATCGGAATCAGGGGAACAACAACAACAATCCACCACCACCACCACCTGTTGATCACTTAGCCTGTTTTCTTAGGCTGAATCCGCCGGTGTTTTCCAGTAGCACCGAGCCAATAGTAGCAGATGATTGGCTCCGTAAGACAGCTAGGGAGTTGACCACAGCAGGATGCATAGATGCAGAAAAGGTGAAGTTTGCCGCACATCAGCTTGAAGGACCCGCAACATCATGGTGGGAGAATTTCACAGCCACTTTCCCTGTCGACACTGTCACGTGGGACCAGTTTCAGCAAGCTTTTCGTACTGCCCATGTTTCAGCAGGAGCTATGGCCATGATGAAGCGAGAGTTTCGCAACTTACACCAAGGAGGACGGACAGTTGGCCAGTATGTGGAGGACTTCAGTAAGCTAGCACATTATGCCCCAGATGACGTTGCTACGGATGCAGCTAAGCAGGAGAAGTTTCTGGAAGGACTGAATGATGGGTTGAGCATGCAGTTGATGGTAGCAACCTTCAACAACTACCAGGAGTTGGTAGATCATGCTCTCATGATTGAAGGGAAGCAGCAGCAGATTGAGAATCGCAAGAGGAAGTATGGACAAGGGAAGTACAATTCAGGAGCTCAGCAGAAGCCACGTTTTACCCCTAGACCAGGAGGACATTTTCATCATACCCATGGAGGAGGTAGCTCGCACAATCACAATGGCACCAAGAATGGTAATGGGAATGTAGGAAGCAACGGCCAGAACCGCACCAACCCATCGACCCCAGCCAAGAGAGACCTAAGCCAAGTCACTTGTTTTAAGTGCCAGAAGACCGGACATTATGCCAATGAATGTCCTGAATCCCAGAATGTAAATGGCAATGGAAGCTCTAGAAAGAAGCCGAACCCTTTCAACAGGGGACAGGTGAATCACGTTAACATGGAGGAGGTTGAAGAGCAGCCGGATGCAGTAATCGGTAAGTTTTTGGTTAAGTCATTTACTGCACTTGTTCTTTTTGATACTGGAGCATCGCATTCATACATATCAAGGGAATTTGTGGATAAGTATAATCTGCCCACCAAAGTTCTTAGAACACCTATGTTAGTAAGCTCACCAGGAGCGGAGTATACGGCTAGCCAAGGATGTTTTCAAGTGCCATTGAGTATAGGTAGGCATGTGTTTCCATCGGACTTAATCATTTTGGAATCACAAGGATTGGATGTAATTCTGGGGATGGATTGGCTGTCGATGTATGGAGGAAACATCGATTGCGCCAGTAAGTCGATCTTGCTTACCACCCCAGAAGGGAGAAGGATCAAGTATGTATCCCGGCATGTGCTGAAGAGGACTCAAGTAAACTGTCTAACATGAGTTGTGCAGGAGGAAGTACCAGTAGTGAAGGATTTCCCTGATGTATTTCCAGAAGAGTTGCCAGGCATGCCACCGGATAGAGATATTGAGTTTTTGATTGAGCTTTTGCCAGGCACAGGGCCAATATCAAAGAGACCATATAGGATACCCACAAAGGATTTGGTGGAGATTAAGAAGCAGATTAAGGAGTTACTGGATAAAGGATATATTCTGTTGGAAATATGCCCTAGAGGCAATAATAAATTGGTTATTATTATATTTCCTTGTTCATGATAATCGTTTATTGTCCATGCTAGAATTGTATTGATAGGAAACTCAGATACATGTGTGGATACATAGACAACACCATGTCCCTAGTAAGCCTCTAGTTGACTGGCTCGTTGATCAATAGATGGTTACGGTTTCCTGACCATGGACATTGGATGTCATTGATAACGAGATCACATCATTAGGAGAATGATGTGATGGACAAAGACCCAATCCTAAGCCTAGCACAAGATCATGTAGTTCGTATGCTAAAGCTTTTCTAATGTCAAGTATCATTTCCTTAGACCATGAGATTGTGCAACTCCCGGATACCGTAGGAGTGCTTTGGGTGTGCCAAATGTCACAACGTAACTGGGTGGCCATAAAGGTACACTACAGGTATCTCCGAAAGTGTCTGTTGGGTTGGCACGAATCGAGACTGGGATTTGTCACTCCGTGTAGACGGAGAGGTATCTCTGGGCCCACTCGGTAGGACATCATCATAATGTGCACAATGTGATCAAGGAGTTGATCACGGGATGATGTGTTACGAAACGAGTAAAGAGACTTGCCGGTAACGAGATTGAACAAGGTATCGGGATACCGACGATCGAATCTCGGGCAAGTATCGTACCGCTAGACAAAGGGAATTGTATACGGGATTGATTAAGTCCTTGACATCGTGGTTCATCCGATGAGATCATCGTGGAACATGTGGGAGCCAACATGGGTATCCAGATCCCGCTGTTGGTTATTGACCGGAGAGTCATCTCGGTCATGTCTGCATGTCTCCCGAACCCGTAGGGTCTACACACTTAAGGTTCGGTGACGCTAGGGTTATAGAGATATTAGTATGCGGTAACCCGAAAGTTGTTCGGAGTCCCGGATGAGATCCCGGACGTCACGAGGAGTTCCGGAATGGTCCGGAGGTAAAGAATTATATATAGGAAGTGCTATTTCGGCTATCGGGACAAGTTTCGGGGTCACCGGTATTGTACCGGGACCACCGGAAGGGTCCCGAGGGTCCACCGGGTGGGGCCACCTGCCCCGGGGGGCCACATGGGCTGTAGGGGGTGCGCCTTGGCCTGTATGGGCCAAGGGAACCAGCCCCAAGAGGCCCATGCGCCAAGAGTTAAGGGAAAGGAAGAGTCCTAAAGGGGGAAGGCACCTCCTAGGTGCCTTGGGGAGGATGGACTCCTCCCTGGCCGCACCCTTCCTTGGAGGAAGGGCCAAGGCTGCCCCCCCCGCTCCCTTGGCCCTATATATAGTGGGGGAAGGGAGGGCAGCAACACCAAAGCCCTGGCGCCTCCCTCTCCCTCCTCCCGCAGCGCTTGGCGAAGCCCTGTTGGAAGCCCTGTTCGTTTGGCCATTTTTTTGCATTAGTTGAGTTTTCAATGCATTTATGTGCATAATTCAAATTTGAAATACATGCACATGCTCCAGTGCATATAAATTGGTTGAAAAATCAAATCTTTGTCCTTGGGTGCATGCTTAGGTCCCATGCAAGAAATGGGAATGAATTTCAAACACCAGGGCACCATTGATTGCCGGCAAGACGTTGAGATACTTCCTTTTTAAATTTTAGTAAATCCAAAACTCGTCTGCAATTCATGAAATTTGGCATGCTATCATGGAATGGCACCAGACATGCTATGGTATTTTTCATGTCCATTTTGAGAGAAGGCGCACTCGAATAACAGCCAACAAAGGCATTTTGAAAAAATAGCTGTCACTTTAATATCTCAAATGTTTGTATAATTCAAACCGTGTGCGTTCTGTTAACCATTCACGTGATGCCACGTGTATTGGTTTTAATGGCTATAGGAGGTGTCATGCGGACAACTGCTTGACTGAACGGGAGGCGTGCAAGCGCAGTCCGGTGCGCATGCTGACCGAGAGGCGTGCAAGTTGTCCTCCAATGCGTAGGCTCACCGGGAAACGTGTGAGTTGTACGCTGCACAGGCTCACTGGGAAGCGAGCGCTTTAACTTCTATGGTCGCTCGCCTTCCTCTCCATTAATGGCACCCGAGCTGCTACTTAATACAGGTAGGCTTACTGTTCGCCTCCCATTCCCCTCCCTCCCGCAGACCTCTTGTAACATCCCAAATTTTCAATTTGGAATACTGAAATACACTAGATCATCATTGCATATCATATTTTATTGCATTTTGGTTGATCCTAGAAAATTCTACGCAACTCAAGGACCCTTGGAGAGGGTTGGGGATTTCGTTATTTTCATATTTGAGTTTTCTCAAATTTTGAAAATAGGATCATTTGATTTTATTTATTTTATCTTCAATTATTTCTATTATCAAAAATATGAGAGAGGGAATAAAATGACTTTCCCAAAATAAAGAAATATTGAGGATTTAATAAAAAATCAAATAGAATTTTATTTTGGTTTTATTTGCCATTTTATTTGAATTTAGGAAAAATGTGTGTTTTTCAAAATTGCATTTAGGCCCCAAATAAATGTTCATCCTATGCGGCTTGATTTTATAAGCCGGGGAAAATTTATTTCGGGATTTTTGGAGTCCGTTTAGTATTCCTTTTGTTTTTTTAGCATAATTAGTTTTTTAAAAAAAGGGGTCCGAATCGACCTTGGGCCGTAACCGGCCAGGACTCCGCCTGGCCAGGCCTTCAAATAGAGCCGCCCGAGGCCCGAGCCAGTCCAAGCCGCCGCCGCCCCCAAACCCTAACCCTAGCGCCACCGCCGCTGCCCCACGTCGCCGCCGCCGCCGCCGCCCGCCGCCTTGCCGCGCCACCGCCCGCGTCGCCCGCCGCCCCGTTCGCCACCGCCGAGGCGCCGCCTCGCCGGACCGCCGGATCCACCGCCGCCGGAGGTAGTTTTTTTTCGCCGCCGGTTTTTTTAGAAAACCGATCGGTTTCCGTCAGTTTTGTTTGGCTTTTAGAGTTTTGGTCTTTTTAAATAGATCGCTTTTCTGGTTTATTTAATTAGTGAGCGTTCGTCCGTTCGTTTGTTTTAACGAACGTTCGTCGTTTTTCTTTTTCTCGGATTAAATCCGCAATTTTTCTGATCGCGATTCCTGATCCGATTTTCGTTTTAGTCCAACTTTTCGCTCGTTTATCGGAATCAGGCGATTCAAGCGCCTGGAGTTTCGTCTCGAAACCCTCTTTTTGTTTAACCAACTCAAAAAAGTTTTTGCCACTGTAAAAATTGCCCTAGATCCAGAATAGTAAACGAAGCCTGTTTCTTTTGCCGTTTGTCTTTCGTTGCTTCGTTCGATTTGATTCTTTTTGCCAACCGGAGTTCTTAAGTTGAACTTTCTGGTTAGATATTTTATTCGAGTTTTACCTGTGCATTAGTTGAGTACTTATTGTATGCTTGTTTGTTTGTGATAGAGTACCCGGAGTGCGCCGCTTGCTACTTCCAATCGCTAGGTTTTGCGGATCATCAACAAGGCAAGTAACACTTTGATCATACTTCCAATTACCCAGTTTTATTGCATTAGATCAATCCTCGCACATTGCATGATTAGGATCTAATTAAATTGTGGGTTTGGGAAGTAGTTGAGGTAGTGCCTATTACCTGTTTATTATCAAACCTTTGGGAGTTACTTCTACGTTTGCTTATTATGCCATGCTATGCTAGTAGACGTGGATTGAGTGAGTGAAATCCATGACAGATGTGATATTGTTAAATTAATGGTTTATCTAAGGTGGAAAATTAAATACACATCTGGGTGGATTGAGGCACCTGGGTATTCCAGCGATTGCCTGTTTTTTATGGACCGCCACCCAGGCTTAAAGGGATCATGAGATTATTCATGCTAGAAACTTCCGTGTGCAGCCACAAGCTACTATGGGCTCTAGCATAGTTGATTAAGTCATGCAAACTCTTACAGTGGTAGACTAGCAGATGTAGGGGAAAGTAGGTGTAACGGTCTACCCGATCGTAAGGTGCTAGCGCTTCTGAAAGACTATGTCTCGGTCATCCGTTTCTCAAACACCATGTAGTGCGAGAAATCAAACGGAGGTGATCGAGTCTAGTGGGGCAAAGTGCGCAAACCTCTGCAGAGTGTATAAACTAATCATGGTTAGCCGTGTCCCCGGTTATGGACATCTTGAGTATCTAGTACTTGGATTATCATGTGAATCTCATCATGTTACTCTAAAATTAATTTTGTTGGGTTTTGTTTAATGATGATGCTTAATTGGGATTGAGAATGCTGTCAACCATTCTCAATGTTTAACAACTACCATGATAGATAAATAAAATTTATTCCTTTGCAGTAGGGAAAAATTGGCTTTACGCAAAACTATAACCATAGAGCTTTCCACCAGCCAAATATGCATATAGAATAGCCTTTTTCATTCCATTACCCTCTATGTGTTACATTGCTAGCATATTCCATGTGCCGACCCGTTTCGGGCTGCAACGTTAATGTTGCAGACTTTTCAGACGACGGTTAAGGTGCTTTTAGGTCGTGGTCTATACTCAGTGATGCCGTTGGAGTTGATGGACTCACTTATCTTCCAAGCCTTCCGCTGTTATCGTTATTAGATGGCCTTAAGCCATATTTATTGTAATAAGTTCTCTTTTAAGACTCTCGATGTAATAAGTGTGTGATTTGCTACTCTGTTATAAATCCTTCAAGTACTGTGTGGTGTCAGCATTACTGATCCAGGGATGACACCTGAGCATAGAGATTGGGTCGTTTGAGGTCTGGTCGCTACAAGATGGTATCAGAGCACACGCTGACTGTAGGACATGACCACTAAGCTAAAAGCCCTAGATCGCTACTCACTCTCTTCTCATTCTGACTTCTCATCTTTTCTACCCTTTTAGGATGGCGGATGCAAGGAACAAGTTCACGCAACTGGATGAAGATACACCCTTTGGACGTCACTTGAAGGAAGTCACTAGATACCTGAACATAGGAGTACCAAGCTTCACCGGGACCTACAACGCCACTTTACCGGAAGAAGAGCGCTGGATGATTCAAGTTCACGTTCTAGGAAGGACGTTCATGCCAGTCACTGAGCCCATAGAGTTTTCTTTTGATGCACCAACCTGGAGTCTAGGAAAGAGCATGGCAGCTCACATCGCCATGGGACGCATTGGAGAAGTTTACCGCAATGATCTCAAGGATACTATCTACCAAATTTGTGGACACCGAGATGAGCACTGGGAGATGATCAGCACCAGGAAGGATAGATCAATTGCAACTTTTATCCAGGAGTTAAACCAGCACATTCGACGTTAGGAGAACCAGATGTGCGCCGACATGATAGATCTGAAGAAGGCGAGGACAAGAATCAAGGAACTGGAGGAAGAACTCAAGGCTACACGTGAAGATTATGAAGAGGAAATCGAAGTATTAGTGGAGAAAAATGACGATCTGATCAAGAAGATTGGAATATTCATGGGAGGCCCTACACCAGTAGAAGAAGACGAAGAACCCAAGGAGATTCGCCCGGAAGACTACATCATCATCGACGACACCGACTCGGATCCAGATGATAGCGATGATGACTATGTTGATGAAGCTGGAGCAGATATCATGGAGTCTGCAACCGAAGAATATTTCTAGTAGACCACCCCATCAGTAGTAGTCCACCATGTAAATATAATAGTCCGAGCACTTTTGCGATAGTTAGATCGATTGTATGCCCTTGTTTGATTGAATGAAGTGAATTGTTTGCTTTTGCCTCATGTGCATATGGGTAGTGTTTTCTCTCTAGACCCCTCTCTATTCTTAAATCTCATATTTTCTAAACCCTCAGATGCCTCCGAGACGTGACCCCGGATTTACTTTCCCACCGGAGCTCACCCAGTTGATCCAGCAGCAGAACACACTGATGCAGTTGCTAGTCCAGAATCGGAATCAGGGGAACAACAACAACAATCCACCACCACCACCACCTGTTGATCACTTAGCCTGTTTTCTTAGGCTGAATCCGCCGGTGTTTTCCAGTAGCACCGAGCCAATAGTAGCAGATGATTGGCTCCGTAAGACAGCTAGGGAGTTGACCACAGCAGGATGCATAGATGCAGAAAAGGTGAAGTTTGCCGCACATCAGCTTGAAGGACCCGCAACATCATGGTGGGAGAATTTCACAGCCACTTTCCCTGTCGACACTGTCACGTGGGACCAGTTTCAGCAAGCTTTTCGTACTGCCCATGTTTCAGCAGGAGCTATGGCCATGATGAAGCGAGAGTTTCGCAACTTACACCAAGGAGGACGGACAGTTGGCCAGTATGTGGAGGACTTCAGTAAGCTAGCACATTATGCCCCAGATGACGTTGCTACGGATGCAGCTAAGCAGGAGAAGTTTCTGGAAGGACTGAATGATGGGTTGAGCATGCAGTTGATGGTAGCAACCTTCAACAACTACCAGGAGTTGGTAGATCATGCTCTCATGATTGAAGGGAAGCAGCAGCAGATTGAGAATCGCAAGAGGAAGTATGGACAAGGGAAGTACAATTCAGGAGCTCAGCAGAAGCCACGTTTTACCCCTAGACCAGGAGGACATTTTCATCATACCCATGGAGGAGGTAGCTCGCACAATCACAATGGCACCAAGAATGGTAATGGGAATGTAGGAAGCAACGGCCAGAACCGCACCAACCCATCGACCCCAGCCAAGAGAGACCTAAGCCAAGTCACTTGTTTTAAGTGCCAGAAGACCGGACATTATGCCAATGAATGTCCTGAATCCCAGAATGTAAATGGCAATGGAAGCTCTAGAAAGAAGCCGAACCCTTTCAACAGGGGACAGGTGAATCACGTTAACATGGAGGAGGTTGAAGAGCAGCCGGATGCAGTAATCGGTAAGTTTTTGGTTAAGTCATTTACTGCACTTGTTCTTTTTGATACTGGAGCATCGCATTCATACATATCAAGGGAATTTGTGGATAAGTATAATCTGCCCACCAAAGTTCTTAGAACACCTATGTTAGTAAGCTCACCAGGAGCGGAGTATACGGCTAGCCAAGGATGTTTTCAAGTGCCATTGAGTATAGGTAGGCATGTGTTTCCATCGGACTTAATCATTTTGGAATCACAAGGATTGGATGTAATTCTGGGGATGGATTGGCTGTCGATGTATGGAGGAAACATCGATTGCGCCAGTAAGTCGATCTTGCTTACCACCCCAGAAGGGAGAAGGATCAAGTATGTATCCCGGCATGTGCTGAAGAGGACTCAAGTAAACTGTCTAACATGAGTTGTGCAGGAGGAAGTACCAGTAGTGAAGGATTTCCCTGATGTATTTCCAGAAGAGTTGCCAGGCATGCCACCGGATAGAGATATTGAGTTTTTGATTGAGCTTTTGCCAGGCACAGGGCCAATATCAAAGAGACCATATAGGATACCCACAAAGGATTTGGTGGAGATTAAGAAGCAGATTAAGGAGTTACTGGATAAAGGATATATTCTGTTGGAAATATGCCCTAGAGGCAATAATAAATTGGTTATTATTATATTTCCTTGTTCATGATAATCGTTTATTGTCCATGCTAGAATTGTATTGATAGGAAACTCAGATACATGTGTGGATACATAGACAACACCATGTCCCTAGTAAGCCTCTAGTTGACTGGCTCGTTGATCAATAGATGGTTACGGTTTCCTGACCATGGACATTGGATGTCATTGATAACGAGATCACATCATTAGGAGAATGATGTGATGGACAAAGACCCAATCCTAAGCCTAGCACAAGATCATGTAGTTCGTATGCTAAAGCTTTTCTAATGTCAAGTATCATTTCCTTAGACCATGAGATTGTGCAACTCCCGGATACCGTAGGAGTGCTTTGGGTGTGCCAAATGTCACAACGTAACTGGGTGGCCATAAAGGTACACTACAGGTATCTCCGAAAGTGTCTGTTGGGTTGGCACGAATCGAGACTGGGATTTGTCACTCCGTGTAGACGGAGAGGTATCTCTGGGCCCACTCGGTAGGACATCATCATAATGTGCACAATGTGATCAAGGAGTTGATCACGGGATGATGTGTTACGAAACGAGTAAAGAGACTTGCCGGTAACGAGATTGAACAAGGTATCGGGATACCGACGATCGAATCTCGGGCAAGTATCGTACCGCTAGACAAAGGGAATTGTATACGGGATTGATTAAGTCCTTGACATCGTGGTTCATCCGATGAGATCATCGTGGAACATGTGGGAGCCAACATGGGTATCCAGATCCCGCTGTTGGTTATTGACCGGAGAGTCATCTCGGTCATGTCTGCATGTCTCCCGAACCCGTAGGGTCTACACACTTAAGGTTCGGTGACGCTAGGGTTATAGAGATATTAGTATGCGGTAACCCGAAAGTTGTTCGGAGTCCCGGATGAGATCCCGGACGTCACGAGGAGTTCCGGAATGGTCCGGAGGTAAAGAATTATATATAGGAAGTGCTATTTTGGCTATCGGGACAAGTTTCGGGGTCACCGGTATTGTACCGGGACCACCGGAAGGGTCCCGGGGGTCCACCGGGTGGGGCCACCTGCCCCGGGGGGCCACATGGGCTGTAGGGGGTGCGCCTTGGCCTGTATGGGCCAAGGGCACCAGCCCCAAGAGGCCCATGCGCCAAGAGATAAGGGAAAGGAAGAGTCCTAAAGGGGGAAGGCACCTCCTAGGTGCCTTGGGGAGGATGGACTCCTCCCTGGCCGCACCCTTCCTTGGAGGAAGGGCCAAGGCTGCGCCCCCCCTCTCCCTTGGCCCTATATATAGTGGGGGAAGGGAGGGCAGCAACACCAAAGCCCTGGCGCCTCCCTCTCCCTCCCATGACACATCTCCCTCCTCCCGCAGCGCTTGGCGAAGCCCTGTTGGAATCCCGCTACTTCCACCACCACGCCGTCGTGTTGCTGGATCTCCATCAACCTCTCCTCCCCCCTTGCTGGATCAAGAAGGAGGAGACGTCGCTGCTCCGTACGTGTGTTGAACGCGGAGGTGCCGTCCGTTCGGCGCTAGGATCATCGGTGATTTGGATCATGACGAGTACGACTCCATCAACCCCGTTCTCTTGAACGCTTCCGCGCGCGATCTACAAGGGTATGTAGATCCACTCCTCCCTCGTTGCTAGATGACTCCATAGATTGATCTTGGTGATACATAGAAAATTTTGAATTATTGCTATGTTCCCCAACTTATTCGCCCAAGTTCTTCGCCTTGGGGATAGCCAGTACTTCTAGTGGAGAAAGGATGGATCGTTAAGGATGGTTGTTGATTATCGAGGATTAAATGAAGTAACCATCAAGAACAAATACCCACTACCAATGATCAATGACCTGTTTGATTGATTGCAAGGAGCTAAGGTATTTTCCAAGATCGATCTGCGATCAGGATACCACCAGTTGAAGATTCGAGAACAGGATATACCTAAGACGACTTTTACCACCAGGTATGGGCTGTACGAGTATACCGTTATGTCATTTGGTCTGACTAACGCACCTGCATATTTTATGAACATGATGAATAGAGTGTTTATGGAGTTTTTGGATAAGTTCGTCGTAGTGTTCATTGATGATATCCTTGTTTACTCGAAGAATGAAGAGCAGCATAAGGAGCATTTGCGTTTGGTACTTGGTAAGCTCAGAGAACATAAGTTATATGCCAAGTTTAGCAAATGTGAGTTTTGGTTGAAAGAAGTTGGATTTCTTGGACACGTTATATCCAGAGAAGGTATAGCAGTAGATCCCACTAAGGTTGATACCGTGACAAATTGGGAAGCCCCAACAACAGTTGGAGAGATCCGGAGTTTTCTTGGACTCGCAGGATACTACCGGAGATCCATTGAGAATTTCTCAAAGATTGCATAGCCTATGATGGAGTTGTTGAAAAAGGATACCATGTTCATATGGACTGAGGAATGTGAGGCTAGTTTCCAGGAGTTAAAGAAATGTTTGGTTACATCACCTGTGTTGATTTTGCCAGATCAAACCAAGGATTATGAGGTGTATTGCGACGCTTCACGTCGAGGACTTGGAGCAGTGCTTATGCAGGAAGGAAGAGTTGTTTCCTATGCCTCACGACAGCTTAAGCCTCATGAGTTAAATTATGCTACGCATGATTTGGAGTTAGCAGCCGTAGTGCATGCATTGAAAACCTGGAGACATTTTCTCATTGGAAACCATTGTGAGGTATACACGGATCACAAGAGTTTGAAGTATATTTTCACGCAGAAGGAATTGAACCTCAGGCAAAGGAGATGGTTGGAGCTCATTAAGGATTATGATATGAAATTGCATTATCACCCCGGAAAGGCTAATGTAGTAGCTGATGCGTTGAGCCGTAAAAGCCATGTCAACACACTAATGACGGGAGATTTACCAAGGGAGTTAGCCGAAAATCTTCGAGAGCTATGTTTGGAAATAGTTCCAAGAGGCTATGTAGCAGGATTGGAGATTCAGTCTACTTTGATGGATAAGATCAGAGAAGCTCAAAAGACCGACAAGGAGATTGCCTCTATAAAAGAGAAAATGAGCAAAGGAAAAGCTAAGGGATTTCGTGAAGATGAGCACGATACCTTATGGTTTGAAGACCGTGTTTATGTGCCAAATGATTCGGAGATCAGGAAGTTAATTCTGCAAGAGGCCCATGATTCATCATATTCGATTCACCCAGGAAATACCAAAATGTATTTGGATTTGAAGGATACTTTCTGGTGGACCAGAATGAAGAAGGATATTGCGGAGTATGTAGCAGTTTGTGACGTATGTCAGAGAGTAAAGGCAGAGCATCAGAAGCCAGCAAGATTGCTACAGCCATTGCCGATACCCGAATGGAAGTGGGGTAAGTTAGGCATGGATTTTATTACGGGTTTACCTAGAACTCGTTCAGGCTATGACTCAATATGGGTTGTAGTCGATCGTTTGACAAAGGTAGCTCATTTCATTCCAGTGAAGACTACCTATACCAGTGCAAAGTTGGCAAAGATATGCATGACCAGAATCGTATGTCTGCATGGAGTTCCAAGGAGCATTGTATTAGATAGAGGAACCCAATTTACCTCAAAGTTCTGGAATCAGTTGCATGAAACCTTGGGTACCAGACTGGAGTTTAGTACAACTTTCCATCCGCAGCTAGATGGACAGACCAAGAGAGTCAATCAGATTTTGGAGGATATGCTAAGAGCTTGTGCGCTATATTATGGATCTAGTTGGGACGAGAATTTGCCATATGCAGAGTTCTCTTACAACAACAGTTATCAATCCAGTTTGAAGATGGCCCCTTTCGAAGCCTTGTACGGAAGGAGGTGCAGGACCCATTGTCTTGGGATGAAGTTGGAGACCGCCAGTTGTTTGGACCGGATCTGATAAAGGAGTCTGAACAGAAAGTGAAATTGATTCACGATAGGCTCAAGGTAGCTCAGTCCAGGCAGAAGAGTTATGCAGATTCTAAACGCAAGGAGACAGTTTACGAAGTCGGAGACCGAGTTTATCTTTGAGTATCACCACTTCGGGGAGTTAAGCGCTTTGGAGTTAAGGGAAAGTTAGCGCCACGTTTTGTAGGCCCATACAAAGTTTTGGAGCGTATGGGAGAAGTAGCCTACAAGTTGGAGTTGCCCGAAGGATTGTCAGGAGTTCACGATGTGTTCCACATTTGCCACTTGAAGAAGTGCCACACAGAGATGGCCGATATATCACTGAGAGATACAGTGCTGCTGGAAGCAATTCAGTTGGACAGTGATTTGACCTATGAGGAGAAACCAGTTAAGATTCTAGAGTATGCTAGTCGAGTCACCCGCAGCAAGGTTATCAAGTTTTGCAAAGTTCAGTGGAGCCACCACACAGAGGATGAAGCCACGTGGGAACGAGAGGAAGATTTGCTGAAGGACCACCCTCACCTATTTTCTAGCCAACCCGAATCTCGAGGGCGAGATTCATCTTAAGGGGGGTAGGTTTGTAACATCCCAAATTTTCAATTTGGAATGTTATACACTAGATCATCATTGCATATCATATTTTATTGCATTTTGGTTGATCCTAGAAAATTCTACGCAACTCAAGGACCCTTGGAGAGAGTTGGGGATTTCATTATTTTCATATTTGAGTTTTCTCAAATTTTGAAAATAGGATCATTTGATTTTATTTATTTTATCTTCAATTATTTTTATTATCAAAAATATGAGAGAGGGAATAAAATGACTTTCCCAAAATAAAGAAATACTGAGGATTTAATAAAAAAAATCAAATAGGATTTTATTTTGGTTTTATTTGCTATTTTATTTGAATTTAGGAAAAATGCGTGTTTTTCAAAATTGCATTTAGGCCCCAAATAAATGTTCATCCTGTGCGGCTTGATTTTAGAAGCCGGGGAAAATTTATTCCGGGATTTTTGGAGTCCGTTTAGTATTCCTTTTGTTCTTTTCTGAGCGAAATTATTATTTTTTTTAAAAAAGGGGTCCGAACCGACCTTGGGCCGTAACCGGCCAGGACTCTGCCTGGCCGGGCCTTCAAATAGAGCCGCCCGAGGCCCGAGCCATCCCAAGCCGCCGCCGCCGCCCCCGAACCCTAACCCTAGCGCCGCCGCCCCGCGCCGCCCGTCGCCTCGCCGTGCCGCCGCCCGCGCCGCCCGCCGCCCCGCTCGCCGCCGCCGCCGGACCGCCGCCACGCCGCCTCGCCGGACCGCCGGATCCGCCGCCGCCGTAGGTAGTTTTTTTTCGCCGCCGGTTTTTTAGAAAACCGATCGGTTTTCCGTCGGTTTTGTTTGGTTTTTTTAGTTTCAGTTTTTTTAATTAGATCGGTTTTCTGGTTTATTTAATTAGCGAGCGTTCGTCCGTTCGTTCGTTTTAATGAACGTTCGTCGTTTTTCTTTTTCTCGGATTAAATCCGCGATTTTTCTGATCGCGATTCCTGATCCGATTTTCGTTTTAGTCTAACTTTTCGCTCGTTTATCGGAATCAGGCGATTCAAGCGCCTAGAGTTTCGTCTCGAAACCCTCTTTCCGTTTAACCAACTCAAACAAGTTTTTGCCACTGTAAAAATTGCTCTAGATCCAGAATAGTAAACGAAGCCTGTTTCTTTTGCCGTTTGTCTTTCGTTGCTTCGTTCGATTTGATTCTTTTTGCCAACCGGAGTTCTTAAGTTGAACTTTCTGGTTAGATCTTCTATTCGAGTTTTACCTGTGCATTAGTTGAGTACTTATTGTATGCTTGTTTGTTTGCGATAGAGTACCCGGAGTGCGCCGCTTGCTACTTCAAATCGCTAGGTTTTGCGGATCATCAGCAAGGCAAGTAACACTTTGATCATACTTCCAACTACCCAGTTTTATTGCATTAGATCAATCCTCACACATTGCATGATTAGGATCTAATTAAATTGTGGGTTTGGGAAGTAGTTGAGGTAGTGCCTATTACCTGTTTATTATCAAACCTTTGGGAGTTACTTCTACGTTTTCTTATTATGCCATGCTATGCTAGTAGACGTGGATTGGGTGAGTGAAATCCATGACAGATGTGAGATTGTTAAATTAATGGTTTATCTAAGGTGGCAACTTAAATACACATCTGGGTGGATTGAGGCACCTGGGTATTCCAGCGATTGCCTGTTTTTTTATGGACCGCCACCCAGGCTCAAAGGGATCATGAGATTATTCATGCTAGAAACTTCCGTGTGCAGCCTCAAGCTACTATGGGCTCTAGCATAGTTGATTAAGTCGTGCGAACTCTTACAGTGGTAGACTAGCAGATGTAGGGGAAAGTAGGTGTAACGGTCTACCCGATCGTAAGGTGCTAGCGCTTCTGAAAGACTTTCTCTCGGTCATCCGTTTCTCAAACACCACGTAGTGCGAGAAATGAAACGGAGGCGATCGAGTCTTGTGGGGAAAAGTGCGCAAACCTCTGCAGAGTGTATAAACTAATCATGGTTAGCCGTGTCCCCAGTTATGGACACCTTGAGTATCTAGTACTTGGATTATCATGTGAATCTCATCATGTTACTCTAAAATTAATTTTGTTGGGTTTTGTTTAATGATGATGCTTAATTGGGATTGAGAATGCTGTCAACCATTCTCAATGTTTAACAACTACTATGATAGTTAAAGAAAATTTATTCCTTTGTAGTAGGGAAAAATTGGCTTTACGCAAAACTGTAACCATAGAGCTTTCCACCAGCCAAATATGCATATAGAATAGCCTTTTTCATTCCATTACTCTCTTTGTGTTACATTGCCAGCATATTCCATGTGCTGACCCGTTTCGGGTTGCAACGTTAATGTTGCAGACTTTTCAGATGACGGTTAAGGTGCTTTTAGGTCGTGGTTCTATACTCAGTGATGCCGTTGGAGTTGATGGACTCACTTATCTTCCAAGGCTTCCGTTGTTATCGTTATTAGATGTCATTAAGCCATATTTATTGTAATAAGTTCTCTTTTGAGACTCTCGATGTAATAAGTGTGTGATTTGCTACTCTATTATAAATCCTTCAAGTAATGTGTGGTGTCAGCATTACTGATCCAGGGATGACACCTGAGCACAGATATTGGGCCGTTTGAGGTCTGGTCGCTACACCTCTGATACGTCTCCAACGTATCTATAGTTTTTGCTTGTTCTATGCTATTATATTATCTATTTTGGATGTTTAATGGGCTTCAATATACATTTTTATATTATTTTTGGGACTAACCTACTAACCAAAGGCCCAGCGCAAATTGCTGTTTTTTTGCCTATTTTAGTGTTTTGCAGAAAAGGAATATCAAACGGAATGAAACCTTCGGGAGAGTTATTTTTGGAAAAACCGTGATCCAAGAGACTTGGAGTGGACGTCAAGAAAGAAGCGAGGAGGCCACGAGGCAGGAGGGCGCGCCCAGGGGGGCCAGGCGCGCCCCCACCCTCGTGGGCCCCTCGCAGCTCCACTGACCTACTTCTTTCTCCTATATATACCCATATACCCTGAAAACATCCAGGAGCACCATGAAACCCTATTTCCACCGCCGCAACCTTCTGTACCCATGATATCCCATCTTGGGGCCTTTTCCGGCGCTCCGTCGGAGGGGGAATCAATCACGGAGGGCTTCTACATCAACACCATAGCCTCTTCGATGATGTGTGAGTAGTTTACCACAGACCTTCGGGTCCATAGTTATTAGCTAGATGGCTTCTTCTCTCTCTTTGGATCTCAATACAAAGTTCTCCTTGATTTTCTTGGAGATCTATTTGATGTAATTCTTTTTGCAGTGTGTTTGTCGAGATCTGATGAATTGTGGGTTTATGATCAAGATTATCTATGAAAAATATTTGATTCTTCTCTGAAATCTTTTATGCATGATTTAATATCTTTGCAAGTCTCTTCGAATTATCAGTTTGGTTTGGCCTACTAGATTGATCTTTCTTGCAATGGGAGAAGTGCTTAGCTTTGGGTTCGATCTTGCGGTGTCCTTTTCCAGTGACAGTAGGGGCAACAAGGCACGTATTGTATTGTTGCCATCGAGGATAAAAAGATGGGGTTTATATCATATTGCTTGAGTTTATCTCTCTACATCATGTCATCTTGCCTAATGAGTTACTCTGTTCTTATGAACTTAATACTCTAGATGCATGCTGGATAGCGGTCGATGTGTGGAGTAATAGTAGTAGATGCAGAATCGTTTCGGTCTACTTGTCGCGGACGTGATGCCTATATACATGATCATGCCTAGATATTCTCATAACTATGCGCTTTTCTATCAATTGCTCGACAGTAATTTGTTCACTCACCGTAGAATTTGCTATCTTGAGAGAAGCCACTAGTGAAACATATGCCCCCGGGTCTATCTTCCAGCATATTATTTTCCTATAAACTTGCCATTTCTGTCGCCGTTTATTTTGCAATCTTTATTTTCCAATCTATACAACAAAAATACCAAAAATATTTATCTTATTATCTCTATCAGATCTCACTTTCGTAAGTGACCGTGAAGGGATTGACAACCCCTTTATCGCGTTGGTTGCGAGGTTCTTGTTTGTTTGTGCAGGTACAAGGGACTTGCATGTAATCTCCTACTGGATTGATACCTTCCTTCTCAAAAACTGAGGGAAATACTTACGCTACTTTGCTGCATCACCCTTTCCTCTTCAAGGGAAAACCAACGCATGCTCAAGAGGTAGCGACCTCCACCAACGCCATGGCGCAGAAGGATCATCTGCCACTAGTCTTCAAGTTTGGTGAAGTCGACTCCGAGCTGGAGGAGATAGAAAATAAGGAGGAATGGAGCCTCATGGACATGGCCCTGAACGAGCTGGCCGCGGCGGTTGCTGCCCCAGCTCCCGTCCCAACTCCCATCCCCGCGCCTGCGCCAGCGACCATCCCCGCAGCATTGACGGGCTGGTCGCCGAGCACTATCGCAGAGCTGGTGCGAGCTCGTGTACATTGATACGTCTCCAACGTATCTATAATTTTTTTTGTTGTTCCATGCTATTATATTATCTGTTTTGGATGTTAATGGGCTTAATTTTACACTTTTATATTATTTTTGGGACTAACCTATTAACCGGAGGCCCAACCCAAATGGCTGTTTTTTGCCTATTTCAGTGTTTTGTAAAAAAGGAATATCAAACGGAGTCCAAAGGGAATGAAACCTTCGGGAACGTGATTTTTGGAACAAACGTGATCCAGAGGACTTGGAGTGGACGTCAAGCAATCAACGAGGCGGCCACGAGGCAGGGGGCGCGCCTACCCCCTTGGGCGCGCCCTCCCCCCTCGTGGGCCCCTCGTAGCTCCACCAAACTACTTCTTCCTCCTATATATGTTCACATACCCCGCAAACATCCAGGAGAACCACGAAACCATATTTCTACCGCCGCAACCTTTTGTACCCAAGAGATCCCATCTTGGGGCCTTTTCCGGAGCTCCGCCGGAGGGGGCATTGATCACGGAGGGCCTCTACATCAACTCCATGGCCCCTCCGATGATGTGTGAGTAGTTTAACTCAGACCTTCGGGTCCATAGTTATTAGCTAGATTGCTTATTCTCTCTCTTTAGATCTCAATACAAAGTTCTCCTCGATTCTCTTGGAGATCTATTCGATGTAACTCTTCTTTTTGTGGTGTGTTTGTCGAGATCCTATGAATTGTGGGTTTATGATCCAGATTATCTATGAACAATATTTGAATCTTCTCCGAATTCTTTTATGTATGATTGGTTTATCTTTCCAAGTCTCTTGGAATTATCATTTTGGTTTGGCCTACTAGATTGATCTTTCTTGCAATGGGAGAAGTGCTTAGCTTTGGGTTCAATCTTGCGGTGCTCGATCCCAGTGACAAAAAGGGAAATGACACGTATTGTATTGTTGCCATCGAGGATAAAAATATGGGGTTTATATCATATTGCATGAGTTTATCCCTCTACATCATGTCATCTTGCTTAAGGCGTTACTCTGTTCTTATGAACTTAATACTCTAGATGCATGCTGGATAGCGGTCGATGTGTGGAGTAATAGTAGTAGATGTAGGCAGGAGTCGGTCTACTTGTCACGGACGTGATGCCTATATACATGATCATGCCTAGATATTCTCATAATTATTCGCTTTTCTATCAATTGCTCGACAGTAATTTGTTCACCCACCGTAATACTTATGCTATCTTGAGAGAAGCCACTAGTGAAACCTATGGCCCCCGGGTCTATTTTCCATCATACAAGTTTCCAATCTATTTTATTTTTCAATCTTTACTTTCAATCTATATCATAAAAATACCAAAAATACTTATCTTGTTATTATCATCTCTATCAGATCTCACTCTTGCAAGTGGCCGTGAAGGGATTGACAACCCCTTTATCGCGTTGGTTGCGAGGTTCTTATTTGTATGTGTAGCTACGAGGTGACTCGTGTGTGGTCTCCTACTGGATTGATACCTTGGTTCTCAAAAACTGAGGGAAATACTTACGCTGCTTTACTGCACCACCCTTTCCTCTTCAAGGGAAAACCAACGCAGTGCTCAAGAGGTAGCAAGAAGGATTTTTGGCGCCATTGCCGGGGAGATTTGCGCCAAGTCAAGACATACCAAGTACCCATCACAACTCTTATCCTTTGCATTACATTACTTGCCATTTGCCTCTCGTTTTCCTATCCCCCACTTCACCCTTGTCGTTTATTCGCCCTCTCTTTTCCGTTCGCTCCTTTTTCGTTTGCCTCTTTTGCCTGTTTCTTGTTTGCTTGTGTGTTGGGTCGCTTGCTTGTCACGATGGCTCAAGATAATACTAAATTGTGTGACTTTGCCAATGCCAACAATAATGATTTTATTAGCACTCCGATTGCTCCTCTTACCGATGCTGAATCTTGTGAAATTAATACTGCTTTGCTAAATCTTGTCATGAAAGATCCGTTTTCTGGCCTTCCTAGTGAAGATGTCGCTACCCATCTAAACAACTTTTTTGATTTGTGTGATATGTGAAACAAGAAATATGTGGACAACGATATTGTTAAACTTAAGCTATTTCCGTTTTCGCTTAGAGATCATGCTAAAGCTTGGTTTTCGTCTTTGCCTAAAAATAGTATTGATTCATGGAATAAGTGCAAATATGCTTTTATCTCTAAGTATTTTCCTCCCGCTAAGATCATCTCTCTTAGAAACGATATTATGAATTTTAAGAAACTTGACCATGAACATGTTGCACAACCTTGGGAGAGGATGAAATTAATGATACGTAATTGGCCTACACATGGTTTGAATTTATGGATGATTATACAAAATTTTTACGTCGGATTGAATTTTGCTTCTGGAAATCTTTTAGATTCGGCCGCGGGAGGCACTTTTATGGAAATCACTTTAGGAGAAGCTACCAAACTCCTAGATAATATTATGGTTAATTATTCTCAATGGCACACTGAAAGATCTGCTAGTAAAAAGGTGCATGCAATTGAAGAGATTAATGTTTTGAGTGCAAAGATGGATGAACTTATGAAATTGTTTGCTAACAAGAGTGCTCCTACTGATCCTAATGATATGCCTTTGTCCACTTTGATTGAGAATAATAATGAATCTATGGATGTGAATTTTGTTGGTAGGAACAATTTTGGTAATAACGCGTATAGAGGTAATTTTAATTCTAGGCTGTTTCCTAGTAATTCCTCTAATAATTATGGTAATTCCTACAACAATTCTTATGGAAATTATAATAAGATGCCCTATGATTTTGAATCTAGTATTAAAGAATTTATTACTTCGCAAAATAGTTTCAATGCTTTGATTGAAGAAAAATTGCTTAAGATTGATGAGTTGGCTAGGAACATGGATAGAATTTCTCTTGATGTTGATTCTTTGAAACTTAGATCTATTCCACCTAAGCATGATATCAATGAGTCTCTCAAAGCCATGAGAATTTCCAATGATGAGTGCAAAGAAAGAATCACTAGGATGCGTGCTAAGAAAGATTGCTTTGTGAAAGCGTGTTCTTCTAGTTTTCATGAAAATAAAGATGAAGATCTAAAAGTAATTGATGTGTCCCCTATTAAATCCTTGTTTTGCAATATGAATCTTGATAATGATGGGAATGGAGATGAGTCAACTTTAGTTAGAAGGCGTCCCAAAAATTCAGAGTTTTTAGATCTTGATGCAAAAATTGGTAAAAGTGAGATTGAAGAGGTCAAAACTTTAGATAGCAACGAACCCACTATCTTGGATTTCAAGGAATTTAATTATGATAATTGCTCTTTGATAGATTGTATTTCCTTGTTGCAATCTGTGCTAAATTCTCCTCATGCTTATAGTCAAAACAAAGCTTTTACTAAACATGTCGTTGATGCTTTGATGCAATCTTATGAAGAAAAACTTGAGTTGGAAGTTTCTATCCCTAGAAAACATTATGATGAGTGGGAACCTACAATAAAAATTAAAATTAAAGATCATGAATGCTATGCTTTGTGTGATTTGGGTGCAAGTGTTTCCACGATTCCAAAAACTTTGTGTGATTTGCTAGGTTTCCGTGAATTTGATGATTGTTATCTAAACTTGCACCTTGCGGATTCCACCATTAAGAAACCTATGGGAAGAATTAATGATGTTCTTATTGTTGCAAATAGGAACTATGTGCCCGTAGATTTCATTGTTCTTGATATAGATTGCAATCCTTCATGACCTATTATTCTTGGTAGACCTTTCCTTAGAACGATTGGTGCGATTATTGATATGAAGGAAGGGAATATTAGATTCCAATTTCCATTAAGGAAAGGTATGGAACACTTCCCTAGAAAGATAATTAAATTACCATATGAATCTATTATGAGAGCCACTTATGGATTGCCTACCAAAGATGGCAATACCTAGATATATCCTTGCTTTTTTGCCTAGCTAGGGGCGTTAAACGATAGCGCTTGTTGGGAGACAACCAAATTTTATTTTTATTCCTTGATTTTTGCTCCTGTTCAGTAATAAATAATTTATCTATCCTCTGTTTTGGTTGTGTTTTTGTGTGTAATTAGTGTTTGTGCCAAGTAGAACCATTGGGAAGACTTGGGGAAAGTCTTTTTGATCTTGCTGTAAAAAACAGAAACTTTAGCGCTCACGAGAATTGCTGCCATTTTTTATTGAAGAGTGATATTTAGTTAATTCTTTTTGCAGATGATTAATGGATAAATTACTCACGTCCAGTAATTTATTTTAGAATTTTTGGGGTTCCAGAAGTGGTTGAAACCTACAGATTACTACAGACTGTTCTGTTTTTGATAGATTATGTTTTTCGTGTGTTGTTTGCTTATTTTGACGAATCTATGGCTAGTAATAGGGTTTAGGAACCATAGAAAAGTTGGAATACAGTAGGTTTAACACCAATATAAATCAGGAATGAGTTCATTACAGTACCTTGAAGTGGTGGTTTGTTTTCTTTTACTAACGGAGCTCACGAAGATTTTCTTTTAAGTTTTGTGTTGTGAAGTTTTCATGTTTTGGGTAAGGATTTGATGGATTATGGAACAAGGAATGGCAAGAACCTAAGCTTGGGGATGCCCAAGGCACCCCAAGGTAAAATCCAAGGACACCAAAAAGCCTAAGCTTGGGGATGCCTCGGAAGGCATCCCCTCTTTCTTCTTCGTCTATCGGTAACTTTACTTGGAGCTATATTTTTATTCGCCACATGATATGTGTTTTGTTTGGAGCATTGTCGGTGTCAAAACCGGCGGATCTCGGGTAGGGGGTCCCGAACTATGCGTCTAAGGAGGATGGTAACAGGAGGCATGGGACACGATGTTTTACCCATGTTCGGGCCCTCTTGATAGAGGTAAAACCCTACGTCCTGCTTGATTGTTCTTGATGATAGGAGTATTACAAGAGTAGATCTACCACGAGATCAGAGAGGCTAAACCCTAGAAGCTAGCCTATGGTATGATTGTCTGTTGTCCTACGGACTAAAACCCTCCGGTTTATATAGTCACCGGAGGGGGCTAGGGTTACACAAGGTCGGTTACAAAGGAGGAGATATACATATCCGTATTGCCTAGCTTGCCTTCCACGCCAAGTAAAGTCCCATCCGGACACGAGATGAAGTCTTCAATCTTGTATCTTCATGGTCCAACAGTCCGGCCAAAGGATATAGTCCGGCTGTCCGGAGACCCCCTAATTCAGGACTCCCTCAGTAGCCCCTGAACCAGGCTTCAATGATGATGAGTCCGGCGCGCAGTGTTGTCTTCGACATTGCAAGGTGGGTTCCTCCTCCGAATACACCATGGAAGAGTTTGAATGCAAGGATAGTGTCCGACCCTGTAAAATAAGTTCCACATACCATCGTAGAGAGATTAATACTTTCATAAATCCAATCCGCTGACATGTTTTGATAGTATGACATCACTTCATGGCCCGATTATTATTCGAACCGCTTTTGTCAACCAGCTCCGCACATATCGTGAGGCGGTTTTCTCGATATGTCTTGTCAAAGCAGAGATCGTGTTTCCCTTATCATGAGATTCTCATCAATAAGGATGTGGGTAACCCAACCGCGTCATCAATTACGGCGCCTAGGGAATAAGTGGTTTTGCCAGGCAAGTGGGGAGACTCATCGCCTCCTCCGCCCTTATAAAAGGGACAAAGATCTACTTTTTTCACCCACGCCTTCTTCCTTCTCGCTTTCCCATTCCCGCACACTCGAGCTCTAGCTCCCAAGCTCGCGTCCTTCTTCTCAAACCACTCCAAGCATGTCTGGAGCAGGAGGCAAGTGGATGGCTTCCTCCGTCACGGAGGAAAACATCAAAAAGTTACGGGAGGCCGGATACCTACCTGCGAATATCGCGCACCGGCTGCTGAATGCGGGGCAGATCGTCCCAACGCCTGAACCCCATGAGAGGGTAGCTTTTCTTTCCCATTTCTTCCGTGGACTAGGATTTCCTCTCCACCCGTTTGTCCGCGGGCTCATTCTACTACGGGCTGGATTTCCATGATCTGCCCCCAACTTTATCCTCAACATCTCGGCGTTTATCATTGTGTGCGAGGCCTTCCTCCGCATCAGGCCCCACTTCGGCCTATGGCTGAAAACCTTCAATGTCAAACCGAAGGTGGTGGGAGGCCAGCAAGCAAAATGCGGAGGCGCCATGGTGGGCAAGATGCCCAATGTCACCTGGCTCGAGGGTACCTACGTGGATACCGTAAAGGGGTGGCAATCGGGGTGGTTCTACATCACCGAGCCGCGCGACTCCAACTGGGTGGCGGCCCCCAAATTTCGATCCGGAATCCCCACGCGGCTCACCTCCTGGAAGAAGAATGGCTTGTCCTAGGGTTCTTCGGTAGAGCTGACCGGACTCCAGACCTGCATCCAGAACATGACGAGCAAGAAAATCAAGCTCGTCAACGTGGTCCAGGTTATGCTCTTTCGCTGGATCCTTCCGTGCCAACAACGGGCATTTGTTTTGTGGGAGTTCGACTCAGCCCAGCACCAGACGCTGCGAGAGCTTTTCGACATGACGCACAAGGACGTCTGGAGGGTGCTGTTCAAGGGCGCCGAGATGCCTCCCTCCCTCGCCGAGGACCGCAGACTCAGCACAAAGCGCCGCGCCCATTCGGTAGGATTTTATATCTCTCAGGGTATTTATGCACCCTGGTTTAGTTATGTGCTAGATCTAAGCTTTCATGTCATTAACAGGACTGGATAAAGACAGCGGAGCAGCTTGATTGCCCAGCCCCCTGCCCGAAGATCCTGCAAACGCTCTTCTAACGAAGATGCTGACTCCGGCACCTTACGAGGTGCCAGAAAAGACGGCCAAGAAGAAGGCCGCGGGGACCCGAAAGGGTCTCCGGCGCAAGATGGTTCTATCGGAATCATCATCTGATGAGTCCGACGCGCCCTCCTCCCACGGAAACGAGGAGGAGGAGAAAAGTTCTCCCCCCCTGCCGGGGAGACAAGAAAAGGAAGGCCGACCCATCCGGGGAGGCCGAAGGGTCCAAGAAGGGAAAGACGCTCCCTCTGGACTGTGCTACGACGGCCGCCAACAGCGGCGATGAGTGGCTACCCAGGGACAAGCCCCTGGCGAAGTCGTAAGTGTCCGGACACCATAGTACTTCAGGGTACGTTTTATTGTACTTCCTTTGCTCATGCCGAACCCGATTATGCAGTCCGGCCCGAGATCGTCTCGATGTACCCTCGTCGAGCGGCTCCTTGGGCTCGTCGGATATGAACAACGGTTCTCCTCCGACGGCTTCCACCCCTCGCCCTACGGACAACGCCGAGGTGGTGTCTCAAGAGGCACCATCCCAAGGGGAGGCGGTCCTGGGGGTGCCTCACGGCGACCTCCCGGACCCTGGGTACCAAGGGAGCGAGGCTCCTGCGGGCTTCGAGTTCGGGCCCCAGCCGTACACCGCGCCGGAACCTTCAATGGTTCTGGACTCCGGCATGCGGTCCCCCATTAAGAGGGGCCAACCATCCGTGCCGGTGTCCTTTGTCCAACCAGAGGCACCGGACAACTTGTTGGAAGCGCTTCATAGCGCTTCCATCGATGAAGAACACCACACTATCATGAGTGCAGTGGTTAAGAAGGTTCAGTCCGCCAAGAATGGGCTGACCGAGGCTTGCGCCAGCCTCCTAAAAGGCTTTGAGGTAAGCATTCAAAATATAAAAATAATACCGCATAGATAGTAGCCCCTGATGCTTTGTTTGGCGTTCGCGAAGAAAAGTCAAATAGAGTATCAAATGATAACTCAGGAGTCTAATTAGAGTATGTCTATGTGTATGTGCAGGCTTCCCTGCTGGCCGCTGCCGCACGTACTGCAGAGGTCTCTGCGCTGAAGCACGCCCTGAAGCGGTCTGAGGACGAGCTCGGCCTTACCAAGGGGCAGCTCGAAGAGAGCAAAGGTAAGATATACCCAGTTTATATAGTTAAAAAGAAGTTTTGTGTAAAGTAATAGGATCATCATGAATTTGTCAGGGGCCACGACCGAGGTGGAGACCCTGAGGAAGGCGTTGTCTGCGGCCGAAGACAAAGCGGCCAAAGAACATATTGAACGAGAGAAATAAGAAGCCCGAGTGGGCGAGGTGCAGCAAGAGCTCGAGGCTCTCGCCAAGAAGCACGCGTCCTTGGAGCTTGACTCCAAGACGCGGGAGTCCGAGCTCGCGCATGCGCTTGAAAGCGTCCAGAGCGCCAAGGCCGAAGCCCACAAGGCCCTCCAGGAGATTGATACGGCAAAGAAGATAGCAGCGGGTAAGGCATTCAATATGCAAAGCAAGCATGTGAAGGAGACTTTCCTTTTTCTTACCCGAGTTCGGAGCTCTCCAGGAGCATTTGCAGATCTTCCCCGCAGTGTGCTGGATGCCGCAGAGTTTTACCGGGCTGAGGAGGGGAGCTCAACGGAGAAGTTGTTCTGGTCTCAGTATACTGGGACCGAACACCCCGTGTCCTTGAGCGACCAGCTGAAGCAGTTGGTCGAACTTCACAAGGCGGCCAAACAGACCATGAAGGGCCTTATAGTCCGGATGTGGCCTAGCGAGCCCTTGTCCGGCGGCTACTTTGGTCTGGTGAGGCGGTTGGTGGAAGCCTGCCCACGGCTTGAAGTCATCAAGCGATCCGTCTGCATCGAAGGTGCACGCAGAGCTTTTGCCCAGGCGAAGGTGCACTGGGCGAAGTTGGATGCCATGAAGCTTGTGAAGGAGGGGCCGCCGGAGGGCAAGGAGCATCGCTGCCCCGAGAATTACTATGAGAGCGTCCTAAAGGGTTCCCGCTTAGTGGCGGATAAGTGTGCCAAGGATGTAATTTTTGAATGAACATGCCCATGTGATCTTGTATTATGAAACGAGTTCTTTTGCGCCATGCGACACTTCCTTAATTTAAAATATTACCTTCTATGCGGTCACTTATAAAATATGAGAGTTGGCCAATCGTCGGCTTCTGCCCCCATGTAGCTAGTACTAGGGTGTTCAGGGTAAATCTGAACACTCTTTACCCCAATTTTGGGTCCTTCAAGGGAGGTGCTTGATACGTCTCCATCGTATCTACTTTTCCAAACACTTTTGCCCTTGTTTTGGACTCTAACTCGTATGATTTGAATGGAACTAACCCAGACTAATGCTGTTTTCAGCAGAATTGCCATGATGTTGTTTTATGTGTAGAAAACAAAAGTTCTCGGAATGACCTGAAACTCCATGGAATACCTTACAATAAATAATAAAAAATCCTTGCCAAAGATGAAGACCAGGGGGCCCACACCCTTCTCACGAGGGTGGGGGGCGCCCCCCCTAGGGCGTGCCCCCTACCTCGTGGGCCCCCTGGAGACCTCTCGACTCCAACTCCAACTCTATATAACTACTTTTGGGGAGAAAAAAATCAGAGAGAAGATTTCATCGCATTTTACGATATGGAGCCGCCGCCAAGCCCTAAAACCTCTCGGGAGGGCTGATCTGGAGTCCGTTCGGGGCTCCAGAGAGGGGGATTCGTCGCTGTCATCATCATCAACCATCCTCCATCACCAATTTCATGATGCTCACCGCCATGCGTGAGTAATTCCATCGTAGGCTTGCTGGACGGTGATGGGTTGGATGAGATTTATCATGTAATCGAGTTAGTTTTGTTAGGGTTTAATCCCTAGTATCCACTATGTTCTGAGATAGATGTTGCTATGACTTTGTTATGCTTAATGCTTGTCACTAGGACCCGAGTGCCATGATTTCAGATCTGAACCTATTATGTTTTCATCAATATATGAGTGTTCTTGATCCTATCTTGCAAGTCTATAGTCACCTATTATGTGTTATGATCCGTTAACCCCGAAGTGACAATAATCGGGATACTTACCGGTGATGACCATAGTTTGAGGAGTTCATATATTCACTATGTGCTAATGCTTTGTTCCGGTTCTCTATTAAAAGGAGGCCTTAATATCCCTTAGTTTCCATTAGGACCCCGCTGCCACGGGAGGGTAGGACAAAAGATGTCATGCAAGTTCTTTTCCATAAGCACGTATGACTATATTCGGAATACATGCCTACATTATATCAATGAATTGGAGCTAGTTCTGTGTCACCCTATGTTATGACTGTTACATGATGAACCACATCCGGCATAATTATCCATCACTGATCCGATGCCTACGAGCTTTCCATATACTGGTTTACGCTTATTTACTTTCCTGTTGCTACTGTTACAATCACTACAAAATACCAAAAACATTACTTTGCTTTCATTACTCTTTTGTTACCGTTACCATCACTATCATATTACTTTGCTACTAAACACTTTGCTACAGATACTAAGTTTCCAGGTGTGGTTGAATTGACAAGTCAGCTGCTAATACTTGAGAATATTCTTTGGCTCCCCTTGTGTCGAATCAATAAATTTGGGTTGAATACTCTACCCTCGAAAGCTGTTGCGATCCCCTATACTTGTGGGTTATCAAGACTAATTTTTGGCACCGTTGCCGGGTAGCATAGCTCTATTCTTTGAGTCACTTGGGATATATATCTGCTTATCATTATGAAGAACTTGAGAGATCCAAAAACCAAGATCTATCCCTCAACTACGAGGGGAGGTAAGGAACTGCCATCTAGCTCTGCACTTGATTCACCTTCTGTTATGAGTAAATTTGTGACACCTACACCTGCTTCTGCTATTCGTTCTGATATGTCACATGTTATTGATGATGCCACTTCTGCTATGCATGACACTTATGATGAAACTACCTCTATGCCTGATACTACTATGCCACTTAGTGATTTTCTCGAGGAACGACTTGCTAGGGCTAGAGAGATCGAAAATATTGAATCTAATTATGATGATGAAAGTGATGATGAAGAATCACTTGTTATTCCTGAGGGTTATTTATTTAATCAAGAAGCTTCTTTTGCTATTTTAGCTTGCAAAGATAGATATGAACTTAAAAAATTATTAGCTAAATGGAGGAAGCAATCTCTAAATGCTAGAATGAAACCTGACCCTGCTTTTGCTACTTCACCTATCTTTGTTACTGATAAGGATTATGAATTCTCTGTTGATCATGATATAATTACTTTGGTTGAATCTGATCCTTTTCATGGCTATGAATCTGAAACTGTTGTGGCACATCTTACTAAACTGAATGATATAGCCACCCTGTTCACTAATGATGAGAGATCTTGCTACTTTTATATCCTTAAAATATTTCTGTTCTCATTAAAGGGTGATGCTAAGATGAGGTTTAATTCTCTTGATCCTGGTTGTGTGCATAGTCCCCAGGATATGATTTATTACTTCTCTGCTAAATATTTCCCTGCTCATAAGAAACAAGCTGCTTTAAAGGAAATATACAACTTTGTGCAAATTAAAGAAGAGAGTCTCCCACAAGCTTGGGGGAGGCTTCTCAAGTTACTTAATGCTTTGCCTGATCATCCTCTTAAGAAAAATGAAATACTTGATATCTTTTATAATGGACTAACCGATGCTTCCAGAGATTACTTGGATAGTTGTGCTGGTTCTCTTTTCAGGGAAAGAACACTGGATGAAGCTGAAATCTTATTGAATAATATGTTGAAAAATGAAAATAATTGGGCACCTCCTGAGCCAGCTCCTGATCCAATTAATGATCCTATTCCTAAACCAACTCCGAAGAAGAGAGGTGTTCTATTTCTCTGTCCTGAAGATATTCAAGTGGCAAAGAAATCTATGAAAGAAAAAGGCATTAAAGCTGAAGATGTTAAGAATTTACCTCCTATTGAAGAAATACATGGTCTTAATTTACCGCCTACTGAAGAAACATATGATCTTAATCCTTTATTTATTGAAGAACCTCCAGACCTCGATAACCCGACATAGGTAGTAAAGGTAAATTCTCTCTATAGATATGATAAAGCTGAAATCCCTACTACTAAAATTACTAGTCAGTGCTTGGATGAGTTTGATAATTTTATGTTTAAGCAAGAAGACTTCAATGCTTATTTTGGTAGACAATTAAAACAAGATGCTAATGTGATTAAATACTTGGGTGATTATATGGCTAATATTAGAGGTGAACTTAAACTTGTTAGCAAACATGCTTCTATGGTCACCACTCAAGTAGAACAAGTACTTAAAGCTCAAAAAGAATTGCTCAATGAGATGAATAGTAAGAAAAATAATTATGTTGTTAAAGTGGCCACTAGAACTGGTAGAATGACTCAGGATCCTTTGTATCCTGAAGGCCACCCTAAGAGAATTGAGCAAGATTCTCAGAGAAATAATATTGACGCACCTAGTTCTTCTAAAAAGAAGAAAAAGAAAAATGATAGAACTGTGCAAACTTCTAGTGAACCTATTGCTGAACCACCTGATAATCCAAATGATATCTCTATGTCTGATGCTGAAACACAATCTGGTAATGAACATGAACCTAATGAAAATGTTAATGATGATGTTCATAATGATGCTCAACCTAGTAATGATAATGATGTAGAAATTGAACCTGTTGTTGATCTTGATAACCCACAATCAAAGAATCAACGTTATGATAAGAAAGATTTTGTTGCTAGGAAACATGGTAAAGAAAGAGAACCTTGGGTTCAGAAACCAATGCCTTTTCCTCCCAAACCATCCAAGAAAAAGGATGATGAGGATTTTCAGCACTTTGCTGAAATGATTAGACCTATCTTTTTGTGTATGCGATTAACTGATATACTCAAAACCAATCCTTATGCTAAGTACATGAAAGATATTATTACAAATAAAAGAAAGATACCAGAAGCTGAAATTTCCACCATGCTTGCTAATTATACTTTTAAAGGTGGAATACCAAAGAAACTTGGAGATCCCGGAGTACCTAGTATACCATGCTCCATTAAAAGAAACTATGTTAAAACTGCTTTATGTGATCTTGGAGCCGGTGTTAGTGTTATGCCTCTCTCTTTATATCGTAGACTTGACTTGAATAAGTTGACACCTACTGAAATATCTTTGCAAATGGATAATAAATCAACTGCTATACCTGTCGGTATTTGTGAGGATGTGCCTGTCGTGGTTGCAAACGTTACTATTTTAACGGACTTTGTTATTCTTGATATTCCCGAGGACGATAGTATGTCTATTATTCTTGGAAGACCTTTTCTTAATACTGCAGGGACTGTTATTGATTGCAACAAAGGCAATGTCACTTTTCATGTTAATGCTAATGAGCATATGATACACTTTCCGAGGAAACAACCTCAAGTTCATAGTATCAATTTTATCGGAAAAATTCCATCGATTATATTTGGAGGTTTTGAATTTCCTCTTCCTACTGTCAAGAAGAAATATGATATACTTATTATTGGGGATGTGCATATCCCCGTTGAGGTAACCTAGTGTTATTCGAAATTTCTCCGGTTCCATGTTATTCGGAATGAGTTCGTTAACAAGACTTGATCAACCTTGTTAGTGGATTCCTTTTGACGAGCATGAGATGGATGAAACTAGAAGCAAAACCATCTGTACCCTCTCTATACTTTCTGTTATTTATATTAAATAAAGTAAAAAATAAATAATTTTCTGTCTGTTATCTGATTATCCGTGCAATATAAAAATACCTCGAAAATAAAAGTTCTCCAAATGCCCTGAAAATTAAATATGATTTTTTCTAGAATATTTGAGGATTTATGGAACAAAGAACACACCAGGGGGCCAACCACCTTGCCACAAGGGTGGAGGGCGCGCCCCCTGCCTTGTGGGCCCACGGTGGCCCTCCTCCACTTATTCCTGCACCCATCCTCTTCTTCTTCCTCCCACAAACACGGAAAACCAACTCAAGCACGAGCTCCAGCCCTCTTGGCTGCCATTTTCGATCTCCTTGCTCAAAGCACCTCTCACAAAACTGCTTGGGGAGATTGTTCCTTGGTATGTGACTCCTCCATTGGTCCAATTAGTTTTTGTTCTAGTGCTTTATTCATTGCAAATTTTTGCTGCTTAGGTGACCCTGTTCTTGAGCTTGCATGCCAAATTTATATGGTCAAAAGTAGTTTTGATGCATGATATAGGCCCTAGGCACTTGTAGGAGTAGTTGCTATCAATATTATTGAGTTTGTAAGTGCATCTAGTGCCACCCCTAGTTGGTTTTGGAGTATTGACGACAAACCTAGTCGAGGTACTAATGTGTTTGTGAGAATTGCAGGATAACATAGGTAGAAGTCCCTCATTGATTCGGGTTTCCTACCAGAGATGACCCCTAAAAATGTATGAAGACACTGAAGTCAAAGGTGGTATGTGAAGACATTCACATTGAAGACTATGACAAGAGAAGACATCGCATGAAGACCATGGAGCGCGAAGACTTAGCAGTTTCGTCGTTCTGTGTTTTTCTTTGTTGAGTCATAGGAACCACCGTACTGTTAAGTGGGGTCCAAGAGAACCAGTCAGAATGACTGAAGTGATGCTTAACCAAAATCCTATGTCTTCGAGTGAAGACTATGAGAGCAAATCTTGTCCAGAGTTGGATAAGTCAGCTTTTCTTGTAGCCCAAGTAAAGTTGCCGTGTGTGTTTGAAATCTGACCGTTGGAACACGTGTCAGTTCCTTAGTGACCCAGGGTCATTTCGGACAAATTAGGTCGGGTTGCCTAGTGGCTATAAATAGCCCACCCCTTACAACCATAAACGGTTGGCTGCTCAGAATTAAAGCACGGCTTTTGTCGTTTGAGAGCAACCCACCTCGAAGCCTTTGAGAGAGAATTCCTTGCGAGGATAAAGCCCTAACCACCCAGAGCCAAAGAGTGTTAGGCATCACTTAAGTCTTCCTGTCTGTGTGATCTGAAGACTTATTACACTTGAGGACTGTGAATCCTCCAGCCGGTTAGGCGTCGCGTTCTGAGCATCCAAGAGTCACTGTGGATCGCCGGTGAACGAAGTCTGTGAAGGTTTGGAAGTATACCTTGAAGACTTACCAGAGTGATTGGGCGAGGACTGGGTGTCCTTAGCTCAAGGGGAATAAGGTGAAGACGAGGTCTTCTGAGTTGAATCTCAGCCTCCCTAACCAGACGTATAGTTGTCACAGCAACTGGAACTGGTCCAACAAATCATTGTCTTCAACGAGTCACTGGTTTCATCCTTCCCTTCCCTTTACTTACTGTTGGTCCTTGTGAAGTCATTGTCCGATTGCATCACCATTTGGCTTCACTGTGTGATTACTTGTTCTGATTGGCTTTACAATATCTTCCTACCTGATCCTTACTGCCTAGCTGCTATTAGTCATTGTGCTTTCACTTCATTGAATACTTGACTATGGTTTGCCTAGTGTAGTCTACCTTCTGCTGCATGGTAATAGGTTTATTTCTATCGTTTGTCTTCGAAACTTACATGTTTTGAAGACTTTCATAAAAATCGCCTATTCACCCCCCTCTAGTCGATCACTAGCACTTTCAGAGTTTGGTTTACTTTTATTTTGAAGTTACTAAAAATTACAGAATTTTTCAGAAAAAGATGAGGAGATTATTGAGGGGCTCATCGAGCCAAAGCTCGAAGGAAAAGGCACCGAAGCCTAAGTATAATTTGCCGCGCACCACGGAGATTCGGGCGTGTGAATGGCCTTCTGATGATTTCTTGAGAGCAGCCGATATCTATGAAGATTTTCATGAATTGGCTCATAATGCAGGCCTCATCGCTTTCCTCCACGACCAATGCGATCAGTATCTCTTACTCACAAATACCTTTGTGCAAAACTTTCATTTCCATTCTAGGAACTCGCCACCTATGGTGGAATTTCATTTATATGATGAGCATAAGGAGATGTCACTTTATGATTTCTGTCGGATTTGTTTAGTCCCTTTTGAGGGCAAGACAGAAGAACCACATCATGATGATGTGGAGGGGTTTATTAATACTATCACTGTAGGAGAAACTAGGAAGGTTTCCGATGCACGAATCACTAGCATACATTTTCCTGTTTTACGTTACTTTGCATTATTTGCTAGTTGTTGCTTAATTGGACGCGGAAACTATGGAAACCTTAGTATCCCTGATATAATTATTCTTCTCCACGGTTTATACAGTGATAACACTTTTATTATGGGCGGTATTATTGCTAGACGGTTAAGTATGAACCGCACTAAGGGTCCCATCTTTGGAGGCATCTATGCCTCACGCCTCGCTACACATTTTAACATACCTATTACGCATGCTGAGAAGGAAGAAAAGTGCTGCCTCGTGTTTATCTAGATTATAAAAGTATGGTGGCACATGATTTTATTATTAAGAATATGGTAGGAGAGCTTAAATATAAATTGTTCTTTAATAAACATCATCTTGAGACTATTACCTTGCCTGCTCCTTCTTTGTTTGATTTGACTGTAGGCAAGTACCTTGTTCCGTTGATGGCTATCCACGCCTACCGGAACCCTGCACCAGCCGAGGAGCCAGAACCGGAACCACATTTGATCCTTCACGACAGTCTAACTATCAGTGGGATCCGGAGATGATTTCCAGCCAGTGGCAATCGGAGCCTTCTTCTTCCTCATCGCAGTACGACCCTGATATGTCTCCAACGTATCTATAATTTTTGATTGCTCCACGCTATGTTATCTACTGTTTTGGGCAATATTGGGCTTTATTATCCACTTTTATATTATTTTTGGGACTAACCTATTAACCGGAGGCCCAGCCCAGATTTGCTGTTTTATGCCTATTTCAGTGTTTTGAAGAAAAGGAATATCAGACGGAGTCGAAACGGAACGAAATCGACTAGAGAAGTTATTTTTGGAACGAAAGCCACCCGATGGACTTGGACCCCACGTCAAGGAAGGAACGAGGAAGCCACGAGGGTGGGGGGCGCGCCCACCCCCCTAGGGCGCGCCCCTGCCTCGTGGGGCCCTCGTGGCTCCCCTGACATACTTCCTGCACCCATATATATCATCGTATCCTAAAACTTCCAGAAAAGAGAATAGATCGGGAGTTCCGCTGCCAGAAGCCTCCGTAGCCACCGAAAACCAATCTAGACCCGTTCCGGCACCCTGCCGGAGGGGGAATCCTTCTTCGGTGGCCATCTTCATCATCCCGGTGCTCTCCATGACGAGGAGGGAGTAGTTCTCCCTCGGGGTTGAGGGTATGTACCAGTAGCTATGTGTTTGATCTCTCTCTCTCTCTCGTGTTCTTGATTTGGCACGATCTTGATGTATCGCGAGCTTTGCTATTATAGTTGGATCTTATGTTTCTCCTCCCCCTCTACTCTCTTGTAATGAATTGAGTTTTCCCTTTGGAGTTATCTTATCAGATTGAGTCTTTAAAGATTTGAGAACACTTGATGTACGTCTTGTTGTGCGTATCTGTGGTGACAATGGGATGCCACGTGATTCACTTGATGTATGTTTTGGTGATCAACTTGCGGGTTCCGCCCATGAACCTATGCATAGGGGTTGGCACACGTTTTCGTCGTGATTCTTCGGTAGAAACTTTGGGGCACTCTTTGAGGTCCTTTGTGTTGGTTGAATAGATGAATCTGAGATTGTGTGATGCATATCGTATAATCATACCCACGGATACTTGAGGTGACATTGGAGTATCTAGGTGACATTAGGGTTTTGATTGATTTGTGTCTTAAGGTGTTATTCTAGTACGAACTCTAGGGCTGTTTGTGACACTTATAGGAATAGCCCAATGGATTGATTGGAAAGAATAACTTTGAGGTGGTTTTGTACCCTACCATAATCTCTTCGTTCGTTCTCCGCTATTAGTGACTTTGGAGTGACTCTTTGTTGCATGTTGAGGGATAGTTATGTGATCCAATTATGTTAGTATTCTTGAGGGAACTTACACTAGCGAAAGTATGAATCCTAGGCCTTATTTCCTATCATTGCAATACCGTTTACGCTCACTTTTATCACTTGCTAACTTGCTGTTTTTATTATTTCATATTGCAAATACTATTATCTACCATCCATATACCACTTGTATCACCATCTCTTCGCCGAACTAGTGCACCTATACAATCTACCATTGTATTGGGTGTGTTGGGGACACAAGAGACTCTTTGTTATTTGGTTGCAGGGTTGCTTGAGATAGACCATCTTCATCCTACGCCTCCTACGGATTGATAAACCTTAGGTCATCCACTTGAGGGAAATTTGCTACTGTCCTACAAACCTCTGCACTTGGAGGCCCAACAACGTCTACAAGAAGAAGGTTGTGTAGTAGACATCAAGCTCTTTTCTGGTGCCGTTGCCGGGGAGGTTAGCGCTTGAAGGTATATCTTTATATCTTGCAATCGAGTCTTTTAGTTTCTTGTTTTATCACTAGTTTAGTTTATAAAAGAAAACTATAAAAAAATGGAATTGAGTTTGTCTCATACGCTTCACCTTTTTAATATCTTTCGTGAGTATGATGGAAAGGATAATTGTGCTCAAGTGCTAGAAGAAGAAATCTATAAAATGTTTGGCACTAAATATTTGAATGATGAGCATGATTGCAATGTTGTTAGTATGAATTCCTTGAATATCTATGATGCTAATGATATGCAAAGCCACAAGCTTGGAGAAGCTATGTTTGATGAAGATGCTATTTTTTGTCCCCCAAGCTTTGATGAGCAAAGTTACTATGATGAAAGCATGCCTCCTATCTATGATGATTATTGTGATGACACATATGCTTTAAAGAATAATTATAACCATGAAACTTGTCATCTTGATCTTAATTTTCAATCACATGATAGTTATTTTGTTGAGTTTGCCCCCACTATTATTCACGAAAAGAAATTTGCTTATGTGGAGAGTAATAAAAATTCTCTGCTTGTAGATCATGAAAAGAATGCTTTAGGTGTTGTTTATATTGTTGAATTCATTCATGATGCTACCGAAAATTATTATGAGGGAGTAATATATGCTTGTAGGAATTGCAATAATATCAAGTTTCCTCTCTATGTGCTTAAAATCTTGAAGTTATGCTTGTTTTACCTTCCTATGCAAGTTGATTCTTGTTCCCACAAGTTGTTTGCTCACAAAATCCCTATGCATAGGAAGTGGGTTAGACTTAAATGTGCTAGTCATATTCTTCATGATGCTCTCTTTATGTTATAATTCTTATCTTTTATGAGAGCATCTTTGAAATCATCATGCCTAGCTAGGGGCGTTAAACGATAGCACTTGTTGGGAGGCAACCCAACTTTATTTTTGTTCCTTGCTTTTTGTTACTGTTTATTAATAAATAATCCATCTATCCTCTGTTTAGATGTGGTTTTATGCTTTTAATTAGTGTTTGTGCCAAGTAGAACCTTTGGGAAGACTTGGGGAAAGTCTTGTTGATCATGCTGTAAACAACAGAAACTTTAGCGCTCACGAGAACTGCTGCCATTTTTATTTGGAGAGTGCTATTTAGTTAATTATTTTTGCATATGATTAATAGATAAATTCCTCAGGTCCAGCAGTTTATTTGAGAATTTTATGAGTTCCAGAAGTATACGTTTGATCTAGATTACTACAGACTGTTCTGTTTTTGACAGATTCTGTTTTCATTGTGTTGTTTGCTTATTTTGATGAATCTATGGCTAGTAAAATAGTTTATAAACCATAGAGAAGTTGGAATACAGTAGGTTTAACACCAATATAAATAAAGAATGAGTTCATTACAGTACCTTGAAGTGGTGATTTATTTTCTTATACTAACGGAGCTTACGAGTTTTCTGTTAAGTTTTGTGTTGTGAAGTTTTCAAGTTTTGGGTAAGGATTCGATGGACTATGGAATAAGGAGTGGAAAGAGCCTAAGATTGGGGATGCCCAAGGCACCCCATGGTAATATTCAAGGATAGCCAAGAGCCTAAGCTTGGGGATGCCCCGAAAGGCATCCCCTCTTTCGTCTTCGTTCATCGGTAACTTTACTTGGAGCTATATTTTTATTCGCCACATGATATGTGTTTTGCTTGGAGCGTCATTTTAATTTCTTTAGTTTTGTTTGCTGTTTGAATAAAGTACCAAGATCTGAAATTATTAAATGGGAGAGTCTTCACATAGTTGCATAATTATTCAACTACTCATTGATCTTCACTTATATCTTTTGGAGTAGTTTGTCATTTGCTCTAGTGCTTCACTTATATCTTTTAGAGCATGGTGGTAGTTTTATTTTGAAGAAATAGATGAACTCTCATGTTTCACTTATATTATTTTGAGAGTCTTAAATAGCATGGTAATTTGCTTAAAATCCTAATACGCTAAGCATAAAAGATTTGTAAGAATTCTTATGAGTGTGTTGAATACTAAGAGAAGTTTGAGGATTGATGATTGTTTTGAGATATGGAGGTAGTGATATAAAAGCTAGTTGAGTAGTTGTGAATTTGAGGAATGCTTGTGTTGAAGTTTGCAAGTCCCGTAGCATGCACGTATGGTAAATGTTATGTAACAAATTTGAAACATGAGGTGTTATTTGATTGTCCTCCTTATGAGTGGCGGTCGGGGATGAGCGATGGTCTTTTCCTACCAATCTATCCCCCTAGGAGCATGCGCGTAGTGTCGAGGTTTTTGATGACTTGTAGATTTTTGCAATAAGTATGTGAGTTCTTTATGACTAATGTTGAGTCCATGGATTATACGCACTCTCACCCTTCCATCCTTGCTAGCCTCTTCGGTACCGTGCATTGCCCTTTCTCACATTGAGAGTTGGCGCAAACTTCGCCGGTGCATCCAAACCCCGTGATATGATACGCTCTGTCACACATAAACCTCCTTATATCTTCCTCAAAACAGCCACCATACCTACCTATTATGGCATTTCCATAGCCATTCCGAGATATATTGCCATGCAACTTTCCACTGTTCCGTTTATTATGACACGCATCATCATTGTCATATTGCTTTGCATGATCATGTAGTTGACATCGTATTTGTGGCAAAGCCACCGTTCATAATTTTTCATACATGTCACACTTGATTCATCGCAATGCTGGTACACCGCCGGAGGCATTCATATAGAGTCATATTTTGTTCTAAGTATCGAGCTGTAATCATTGAGTTGTAAATAAATAGAAGTGTGATGATCATCATTCAATAGAGCATTGTCCCAAAAAAAAGGGAAGAGAAAGGCCAAATAAAAAAAGGAAGGCCAAATAAAAAAAGAAAAAAATAAAGGCCAAATAAAAAAGGAAAGGCCAAATAAAAATAAAAAACTAGAAAAGGGACAATGCTACTATCCTTTTTCCACACTTGTGCTTAAAAGTAGCACCATGATCTTTATGATAGAGAGTCTCTTGTTTTGTCACTTTCATATACTAGTGGGAAATTTTCATTATAGAACTTGGCTTGTATATTCCAACAATGGGCCTCCTAAAGTGCCTTAGGTCTTAGTGAGCAAGCAAGTTGGATGCACACCCACTTAGTTTCTTTTGATGAGCTTTGATACATTTATAGCTCTAGTGCATCCGTTGCATGGCAATCCCTACTCCTCGCATTAACATCAATCAATGGGCATCTCCATAGCCCATTGGTTAGCCTTGTTGATGTGAGACTTTCTTTTTTTGTCTTCTCCACATAACCCCCATCATCATATTCTATTCCACCCATAGTGCTATATCCATGGCCCGCACTCATGTATTGCATGAAAGTTTATGAGTTTGAGATTACTAAAGTATGAACAATTGCTTGGCTTGTCATCGGGGTTGTGCATGATGAGAGCATTCTTGTGTGACGAAAATGGAGCATGAGTAAACTATATGATTTTGTAGGGATGAACTTTCTTTGGCCATGTTATTTTGAGAAGACATAATTGCTTAGTTAGTATGCTTGAAGTATTATTATTTTTATGCCAATATGAACTTTTGTCTTGAATCTTTCGGATCTGAATATTCATATCACAAGTAAGAAGAATTACATTAAAATTATGCCAACTAGCATTCCACATCAAAAATTATCTTTTTTATCATTTACCTACTCGAGGACGAGCAGGAATGAAGCTTGGGGATGCTTGATACGTCTCCAACGTATCTATAATTTTTGATTGCTCCATGCTATGTTATCTACTGTTTTGGGCAATATTGGGCTTTATTATCCACTTTTATATTATTTTTGGGACTAACCTATTAACCGGAGGCCCAGCCCAGATTTGCTGTTTTATGGATGCTTGGGGATGCTTGATACGTCTCCAACGTATCTATAATTTTTGATTGCTCCATGCTATGTTATCTACTGTTTTGGGCAATATTGGGCTTTATTATCCACTTTTATATTATTTTTGGGACTAACCTATTAACCGGAGGCCCAGCCCAGATTTGCTGTTTTATGCCTATTTCAGTGTTTTGAAGAAAGGAATATCAGACAGAGTCGAAATGGAACGAAATCAACTAGAGAAGTTATTTTTGGAACGAAAGCCACCCGATGGACTTGGACCCCACGTCAAGGAAGGAACGAGGAAGCCACGAGGGTGGGGGGCGCACCCACCCCCTAGGGTGTGCCCCCTGCCTCATGGGGCCCTCGTGGCTCCCCTGACGTACTTCCTGCACCCATATATATCGTCGTATCCTAAAACTTCCAGAACAGAGAATAGATCGGGAGTTCCACCGCCAGAAGCCTTCGTAGCCACCGAAAACCAATCTAGACCCGTTCCGGCACCCTGCCGGAGGGGGAATCCTTCTCCGGTAGCCATCTTCATCATCCCGGTGCTCTGCATGACGAGGAGGGGGTAGTTCTCCCTTGGGGCTGAGGGTATGTACCAGTAGCTATGTGTTTGATCTCTCTCTCTCTCTCTCGTGTTCTTGATTTGGCACGATCTTGATGTATCGCGAGCTATGCTATTATAGTTGGATCTTATGTTTCTCCTCCCCCTCTACTCTCTTGTAATGAATTGAGTTTTCCCTTTGTAGTTATCTTATCGGATTGAGTCTTTAAAGATTTGAGAACACTTGATGTATGTCTTGCCGTGCGTATCTGTGGTGACAATGGGATGCCACGTGATTCACTTGATGTATGTTTTGGTGATCAACTTGCGGGTTCCGCCCATGAACCTATGCATAGGGGTTGGCACACGTTTTCGTCGTGATTCTTCGGTAGAAACTTTGGGGCACTCTTTGAGGTCCTTTGTGTTGGTTGAATACATGAATCTGAGATTGTGTGATGCATATCGTATAATCATACCCACGGATACTTGAGGTGACATTGGAGTATCTAGGTGACATTAGGGTTTTGATTGATTTGTGTCTTAAGGTGTTATTCTAGTACGAACTCTAGGGCTGTTTGTGACACTTATAGGAATAGCTCAACGGATTGATTGGAAAGAATAACTTTGAGGTGGTTTCGTACCCTACCATAATCTCTTTGTTTGTTCTCCGCTATTACTGACTTTGGAGTGACTCTTTGTTGCATGTTGAGGGATAGTTATGTGATCCAATTATGTTAGTATTGTTGAGGGAACTTACACTAGCGAAAGTATGAATCCTAGGCCTTATTTCCTATCATTGCAATACCGTTTACGCTCACTTTTATCACTTGCTACCTTGCTGTTTTTATTATTTCAGATTACAAATACTATTATCTACCATCCATATACCACTTGTATCACCATCTCTTCGCCGAACTAGTGCACCTATACAATCTACCATTGTATTGGGTGTGTTGGGGGACACAAGAGACTCTTTGTTATTTGGTTGCAGGGTTGCTTGAGAGAGACCATCTTCATCCTACGCCTCTTATGGATTGATAAACCTTAGGTCATCCACTTGAGGGAAATTTCCTACTGTCCTACAAACCTCTGCACTTGGAGGCCCAACAACGTCTACAAGAAGAAGGTTGTGTAGTAGACATCAGACCCCAACAACTATTATTATGGATATCAGCCAGGCCAGCCGTGGCCATAGACCAACTTAGGCCAAAAGCCTAAGCTTGGGGGAGTACGTATTTCCCACCGACATTACATTTGTGTTCACACACACTCATTGCTAGATGTCGGTGCTCATACTTTTTCATTGTATCATCCATGCTAGTTTATTTCCCTTTATTGCTTTCTTCTTGTGTGTTTAATAAACCTTAAGGAAAACCAAAAAAATTAGTAGTAATTTAATTTCCATGCTTGTAGTAGTAATTAAAAAGAAAACCCAAAAAGATTTCCTGTTCTTCTTTTGCTTGTTGGGAGAAGACTATGATTAAATTGTTGAAGTGGCTCTTATATGCATTGTTCTTTATCTGACAAAAGAGCCCATATTGCTTTGTCTTCTCCTGTTTATTGAATGCTCGCAGACTCTAGCTTAGTCCAATGCCCGTGCACTCTTATTATTATCCACATCGTTCGGTCGTGCAAGTGAAAGGCAATTATGATGATATATGATGGACTGACTGAGATGAGAAAAGTTGGTATGAACTCGACCTCTTTTGTTTTTGTAAATATGATGAGTTCATCGTTCTTGATTCAGCTTGTTATGAATAAACATGTTTGCAATGACAATTAGAGATCATAGTTGCTTGTGCCATGCTTGATTAGCTATGAGTTATAATGGTTTACCTTGCGTGCCAACATGCTATTAAAATGGTTATGATGTGGTATGATAGGGTGGTATCCACCTCTGAATGATTGAAGTGACTTGACTTGGCACATGTTCACGCATGTAGTTGAAACAAATCAACATAGCCTTCACGATATTTATGTTCATGGTGGATTATATCCTACTCATGCTTGCATCCAATGTTTATTAATTTTAATGCATGTAGATGGCTGTTGTCACTCTCTAGTTGGTCGCTTCCTAGTCTTTTGCTAGCCTTCACCTATACTAAGCGGGAATACTGCTTGTGCATCCAATCCCTTAAACCCCAAAGTTATTCCAGATGAGTCCACTATACCTTCCTATATGCGGTATCTACCTGCCGTTCCAAGTAAATTTGTATGTGCCAAACTCTAAACCTTCAAATAATCATCCTGTTTTGTATGCTCGAATAGCTCATGTATCAACTAGGGCTGTCTGTATCTTCCATGTTAGGTGGGTTATTCTCAAGAGGAGTGCACTCCGCTCCTCACTCATGAGATAAATGGCTGGTCACCGGGATGCCCAGTCCCATGCTTTATGCAAACTAAATCAAAAATAATTGCAAAACAAAACTCCCCCTGGGACCTGATGTATGTTGGAGGCACTCATTGTTTCGAGCAAGCCATGGATTGATGTTTGTTGGTGGAGGGGGAGTATAAACTTGACCATTCTGTTTGGGAACCGCCTATAATGTGTGTAGCATGGAAGATATCGCCATCTCTTGGTTGTTATGTTGACAATGAAAGTATACCGCTCAAAATATTATTCACCTCTATTTCAAAACCGAGCTCTGGCACCTGTTGGAAATATGCCCTAGAGGCAATAATAAATTAGTTATTATTATATTTCCTTGTTCATGATAATCGTTTATTATCCATGCTAGAATTGTATTGATAGGAAACTCAGATACATGTGTGGATACATAGACAACACCATGTCCCTAGTAAGCCTCTAGTTGACTAGCTCGTTGATCAATAGATGGTTACGGTTTCCTGACCATGGACATTGGATGTCATTGATAACGGGATCACATCATTAGGAGAATGATGTGATGGACAAATACCCAATCTTAAGCCTAGCACAAGATCATGTAGTTCATATGCTAAAGCTTTTCTAATGTCAAGTATCATTTCCTTAGACCATGAGATTGTGCTACTCCCGGATACCGTAGGAGTGCTTTGGCTGTGCCAAACGTCACAACGTAACTGGGTGGCTATAAAGGTACACTACAGGTATCTCCGAAAGTGTCTGTTGGGTTGGCACGAATCGAGACTGGGATTTGTCACTCCGTGTAAATGGAGAGGTATCTCTGGGCCCACTCAGTAGGACATCATCATAATGTGCACAATGTGATCAAGGAGTTGATCACGGGATGATGTGTTACGAAATGAGTAAAGAGACTTGCCGGTAACGAGATTGAACAAGGTATCGGGATACCGACGATCGAATCTCGGGCAAGTATCATACCGATAGACAAAGGGAATTTTATACGGGATTGATTAAGTCCTCGACATCGTGGTTCATCCGATGAGATCATCGTGGAACATGTGGGAGCCAACATGGGTATCCAGATCCCGTTGTTGGTTATTGACCGGAGAGTCATCTCGGTCATGTCTGCATGTCTCCCGAACCCGTAGGGTCTACACACTTAAGGTTCGGTGACGCTAGGGTTGTAGAGATATAAGTATGCGGTAACCCGAAAGTTGTTCGGAGTCCCAGATGAGATCCCGGACGTCACGAGGAGTTCCGGAATGGTCCGGAGGTAAAGAATTATATATAGGAAGTGCTATTTCGGCTATCGGGACAAGTTTCGGGGTCACCGGTATTGTACCGGGGCCACCGGAAGGGTCCCGGGGGTCCACCGGGTGGGGCCACCTGCCCCGGGGGGGCCACATGGGCTGTAGGGGGTGCGCCTTGGCCTGTATGGGCCAAGGGCACCAGCCCCAAGAGGCCCATGCGCCAAGAGATAAGGGAAAGAAAGAGTCCTAAAGGGGGAAGGCACCTCCGAGGTGCCTTGGGGAGGATGGACTCCTCCCTGGCCGCACCCTTCCTTGGAGGAAGGGCCAAGGCTGCGCCCCCCTCTCCCTTGGCCCTATATATAGTGGGGGGAAGGGAGGGCAGCAACACCTAAGCCCTAGCGCCTCCCTCTCCCTCCCATGACACATCTCCCTCCTCCCGCAGCGCTTGGCGAAGCCCTGTTGGAATCCCGCTACTTCCACCACCACGCTGTCATGCTGCTGGATCTCCATCAACCTCTCCTTTCCCCTTGATGGATCAAGAAGGAGGAAACGTCGCTGCTCCGTACGTGTGTTGAACGCGGAGGTGCCGTCTGTTCGGCGCTAGGATCATCGGTGATTTGGATCACGACGAGTACGACTCCATCAACCCCGTTCTCTTGAACGCTTCCGCGCGCGATCTACAAGGGTATGTAGATCCACTCCTCCCTCGTTGCTAGATGACTCCATAGATTGATCTTGGTGATACATAGAAAATTTTGAATTATTGCTACATTCCCCAACAGTGGCATCATGAGCTAGGTCTATGCGTAGTTTCTGTGCACGAGTAGAACACAAAGTAGTTGTGGGCGTTGATTTTGTTCAATATGCTTACCGTTACTAGTCCAATCTTGATTCGGCGGCATTGTGGGATGAAGCGGCCTGGACCGACCTTACACGTACTCTTACGTGAGACTGGTTCCACCGACTGACATGCACTAGTTGCATAAGGTGGCTAGCGGGTGTCTGTCTCTCCCACTTTAGTCGGAGCGGATTCGATGAAAAGGGTCCTTATGAAGGGCAAATAGCAATTGGCATATCACGTTGTGGTTTTTGTGTAGGTAAGAAACGTTCTTGCTAGAAACCCATAGCAGCCACGTAAAACATGCAAACAACAATTAGAGGACGTCTAACTTGTTTTTGCAGGGTATGCTATGTGATGTGATATGGCCAAGAAGAATGTGATGAATGATATGTGATGTATGAGATTGATCATGTTCTTGTAATAGGAATCACGACTTGCATGTCGATGAGTATGACAACCGGCAGGAGCCATAGGAGTTGTCTTTATTTATTTATGACCTGCGTGTCAACATAAACGTCATGTAATTACTTTACTTTATTGCTAACCGGTAGCCATAGAAGTAGAAGTAATAGTTGGCAAGACAACTTCATGAAGACACGATGATGGAGATCATGATGATGGAGATCATGGTGTCATGCCGGTGACGATGATGATCATGGAGCCCCGAAGATGGAGATCAAAAGGAGCAATATGATATTGGCCATATCATGTCACTATTTGATTACATATGATGTTTATCATGTTTTTGCATCTTGTTTACTTAGAACGACGGTAGTAAATAAGATGATCCCTCATAATAATTTCAAGAAGGTGTTCCCCCTAACTGTGCACCGTTGCGACAGTTCGTTGTTTCGAAGCACCACGTGATGATCGGGTGTGATAGATTCTAACGTTCACATACAATGGGTGTAAGACAGATTTACACACGCGAAACACTTAGGTTGACTTGACGAGCCTAGCATGTACAGACATGGCCTCGGAACACAAGAGACCGAAAGGTCGAGCATGAGTCGTATGGTAGATATGATCAACATGAAGATGTTCACCGATGATGACTAGTCCGTCTCACGTGATGATCGGACACGGCCTAGTTGACTCGGATCATGTAATCACTTAGATGACTAGAGGGATGTCTATCTGAGTGGGAGTTCATAAGATGAACTTAATTATCCTGAACATAGTCAAAAGGTCTTCGCAAATTATGTCGTGGCTCACGTTTCTGTTCTACTGTTTAGATATGTTCCTAGAGAAAATTTAGTTGAAAGTTGATAGTAGCAATTATGTGGACTAGGTCCGTAAACTGAGGATTGTCCTCATTGCTTCATAGAAGGCTTATGTCCTTAATGCACCGCTCAGTGTGCTGAACCTCGAACGTCGTCTGTGGATGTTGCGAACATCTGACATACACATTTTGATGACTACATGATAGTTCAGTGCGTAATGCTAATTGGTTTAGAATTGAGGCACCAAAGACGGTTTTGAAACATCGCAGAACATATGAGATGTTCCAAGGACTGAAATTGGGATTTCAGGCTCGTGCCCACGTCAAGAGGTATGAGACCTCCGACGATTTTCTTAGCCTGCAAACTAAGGAGAAAAGCTCAATTGTTGAGCTTGTGCTCAGATTGTCTAAGTACAACAATCATTTGAATCGAGTGGGAGTTGATCTTCCAGATGAGATAGTGATGTTTCTCCGAAGTCATTACCACCAAGCTGCTAGAGCTTCGTGATGAACTATAATGTATCGGGGACATATATGATGATCCTTGAGATATTCGCGATGTTTGACACCACAAAAGTAGAAATCAAAAAGGAGCATCAATTGTTGATGGTTTGTGAAACCACTAGTTTCAAGAAGGGCAAGGGCAAAAGGGATGCTTCATGAAACGGCAAATCAGCTGCTGCTCTAGTGAAGAAACCCAAGGTTGAACCCAAACCCGAGACTAAGTGCTTCTGTAATAAGGGGAACAGCCACTGGAGCAGAATTACCCTAGATACTTGGTAGATGAGAAGGCGGTCGATAGAAGTATATTGGATATACATTGTGTTGATGTGTACTTTACTAGTACTCCTAGTAGCACCAGGGTATTAGATACCGGTTCGGTTGCTAAGTGTTAGTAACTCGAAATAAAAGCTACGGAATAAACGGAGACTAGCTAAAGGTGAGCTGACGATATGTGTTGGAAGTGTTTCCAATGTTGATATGATCAAGCATCGCATGCTCCCTCTACCATCGAGATTGGTGTTTGCGTTGAGCATAGACATGATTGGATTATGTCTATCGCGATACGGTTATTCATTTAAGGAGAATAATGGTTACTCTGTTTATTTGAATAATACCTTCAATGGTCTTACACCTAAAATGAATGGTTTATTGAATCTCGATCGTAGTGATACACATGTTCATGCCAAAAGATAGTAATGATTGTACCACCTACTTGTGGCACTGCCACGTAAGTCATATCGGTATAAAACGCATGAAGAAGCTCCATGTTGATGGATCTTTGGGCTCACTCGTTTTTGAAAAGTTTGAGGCATGCGAACCATGTCTATTGGTGTATATGGATGAAGAAACTCCATGCAAATGGACCGTTTGGACTCACTTGATTTTGAATCACTTGAGACATGCAAATCATACCACATGGGCAAGATGACTGAAAGCCTCGTTTTCAGTAAAATGGAACTAGAAAGCAACTTGTTGGAAGTAATACATTTTGATGTGTGCAGTCCAATGAGTGCTGAGGCATGTAGTGGATATCGTTATGTTCTTACTTCACAGATGATTTGAGTAGATGTTGAGTATATTTACTTGATGAATCACGAGCCTGAATTATTGAAAGGTTCAAGTAATTTCAGGGTGAAGTAGAAAGATCGTCGTAACAAGAGGATAAAAGAACTATGATATGATCATAGAGATGAATATCTGAATTACGAGTTTGGCACAGAATTAAGACATTGTGGAAATTGTTTCACAACTAATACAACCTGGAACACCATAGTGTGATGGTGTGTCCGAACATCATAACTGCACCCTATTGGATATGATGCATACCATGATGTCTCTTATCGAATTACCATGATAGTTTATGGGTTAGGCATTAGAGACAACCACATTCACTTTAAATAGGGCACCACGTAATTCCGATGAGATGACACCGTATGAACTATGGTTTAGAGAAACCTAAGCTGTCATTTCTTAAAAGTTTGGGGCTGTGACGCTTATGTGGAAAAGTTTCAGGCTGATAAGCTCGAACCCTAAGTGGATAAAATGCATCTTCATAGGACACCCAAAACAGTTGGGTATACCTCCTGTCTCAGAACCGAAAGCAATAAGGGATTGTTTCTAGAATCGGGTCCTTTCTCGAGGAAAAGTTTCTCTCGAAAGAATTGAGTGGGAGGATGGTGGAGACTTGATGAGGTTATTGAACCGTCTCTTCAACTAGTGTGTGGCAGGGCACAGGAAGTTGTTCCTGTGGCAACTACACCAATTGAAGTGGAAGCTTATGATAGTGATCATGAAACTTCAGATCAAGTCACTACCAAACCTCGTAGGATGACAAGGATGCGTACTACTTCAGAGTGGTACGTAATCCTGTCTTGGAAGTCATGTTGCTAGACAACAATGAACCTACGAGCTATGGAGAAGCGATGGTGGGCCTGGATTCCAAAATGGCTCGAGGCCATAAAATCCGAGATAGGATCCATGTATGAAAACAAAGTGTAGACTTTGGAAGAACTACTTGATGGTCGTAAGGCTGTTAGGTACATATGGATTTTAAAAGGAAGAAGGACAATGATGGTAAGTATCACCATTAAGAAAGCTCGACTTGTCGTTAAGATGTTTTCCGACAAGTTCAAGGAGTTGACTACGATGAAACTTTCTCACTCGTAGCGATGCTAAGAGTCTGTTGGAATTATATTAGCGATTACTGCATTATTTATGAAATCTTGCAGATAGGATATCAAAACTTTGTTTCCTTGATGATTTTCTTGAGGAAAGGTTGTATGTGATACAACCGGAAGGTTTTGTCAATCCTGAAAGATGCTAATAAGTATGCAAAGCTCCAACAATCCTTCTAAGGACTGGAGTAAGCATCTCGGAGTTGGAATGTACGCTTTGATGAGATGATCAAAGATTTTGGGTTTATACAAAGTTTATGAGAAACTTGTATTTCCAAAGAAGTGAGTGGGAGCACTATAGAATTTCTGATGAGTATATGTTGTTGACATATTATAGATCAGAAATGATGTAGAATTTCTGGAAAGCATATAGGGTTATTTGGAAAGTGTTTTTCAATGGAAAGCCTGGATTAAGCTACTTGAACATTGAGCATCAAGATCTATAAGGATAGATCAAAACGCTTAATGGTACTTTCAAATGAATACATACCGTGACAAGATTTTGAAGGAGTTCAAAATGGATCGGCAAAGAAGGAGTTCTTGGCTGTGTTATAAGGTGTGAACATTGAGTAAGACTCGAAACCGGACCGCGGCAGAATAGAGAGAAAGGACGAAGGTCGTCCCCTATGCTTTAGACGTAGGCTCTACAGTATGCCATGCTAAGTACCGCACCTGATGTGTGCCTTGCCACATATCTGGCAAGAGGGTACAAAGGTAATCTAGGAGTAGATCACCAGATAGCGGTCTAAATTATCCTTAGAGGAATAAGGATATGTTTCTCGGTTATGCAGGTGATAAAGAGTTCGACGTAAAGAGTTACGTTGATGCAAGCTTAACACCTATCCGGATAGCTCTGAGTAGAGATACCGGATACGTATAATGCAGCAACAATTTAGAATAGCTCCAAGTAGAACAGTTATTTGAAATGGCTCCAAATATAGCGTAGTAGCTGCATCTACAAGATGACATAGAGATTTGCGAAGTACATACGGATCTGAAAGATTCAGACCCGTTGACTATAACATCTCTCACAAGCATAACATGATCAAACCCAGAACTCATCGAGTGTTAATCACATGGTAATGTGAACTAGATTATTGACTCTAGTAAACTCTTTGGGTGTTAGTCACATGGGGATGTGACCTTGAGTGTTAATCACATATCGATGTGAACTGGATTATTGACTCTAGTGCAAGTGGGAGACTGTTGGAAATATGCCCTAGAGGCAATAATAAATTAGTTATTATTATATTTCCTTGTTCATGATAATCGTTTATTATCCATGCTAGAATTGTATTGATAGGAAACTCAGATACATGTGTGGATACATAGACAACACCATGTCCCTAGTAAGCCTCTAGTTGACTAGCTCGTTGATCAATAGATGGTTACGGTTTCCTGACCATGGACATTGGATGTCGTTGATAATGGGATCACATCATTAGGAGAATGATGTGATGGACAAAGACCCAATCTTAAGCCTAGCACAAGATCATGTAGTTCGTATGCTAAAGCTTTTCTAATGTCAAGTATCATTTCCTTAGACCATGAGATTGTGCTACTCCCGGATACCGTAGGAGTGCTTTGGGTGTGCCAAACATCACAACGTAACTGGGTGGCTATAAAGGTACACTACAGGTATCTCCGAAAGTGTCTGTTGGGTTGGCACGAATCGAGATTGGGATTTGTCACTCCGTGTAAACGGAGAGGTATCTCTGGGCCCACTCGGTAGGACATCATCATAATGTGCACAATGTGATCAAGGAGTTGATCACGGGATGATGTGTTACGGAACGAGTAAAGAGACTTGCCAGTAACGAGATTGAACAAGGTATCGGAATACCGACGATCGAATCTCGGGCAAGTATCGTACCGATAGACAAAGGGAATTGTATACGGGATTGATTAAGTCCTCGACATCGTGGTTCATCCGATGAGATCATCGTGGAACATGTGGGAGCCAACATGGGTATCCAGATCCCGTTGTTGGTTATTGACCGGAGAGTCATCTCGGTCATGTCTGCATGTCTCCCGAACCCGTAGGGTCTACACACTTAAGGTTCGGTGACGCTAGGGTTGTAGAGATATAAGTATGCGGTAACCCGAAAGTTGTTCGGAGTCCCGGATGAGATCCCGGACGTCACGAGGAGTTCCGGAATGGTCCGGAGGTAAAGAATTATATATAGGAAGTGCTATTTCGGCTATCGGGACAAGTTTCGGGGTCACCGGTACTGTACCGGGGCCACCGGAAGGGTCCCGGGGGTCCACCGGGTGGGGCCACCTGCCCCGGGGGGGCCACATGGGCTGTAGGGGGTGCGCCTTGGCCTGTATGGGCCAAGGGCACCAGCCCCAAGAGGCCCATGCGCCAAGAGATAAGGGAAAGAAAGAGTCCTAAAGGGGGAAGGCACCTCCGAGGTGCCTTGGGGAGGATGGACTCCTCCCTGGCCGCACCCTTCCTTGGAGGAAGGGCCAAGGCTGCGCCCCCCCTCTCCCTTGGCCCTATATATAGTGGGGGGAAGGGAGGGCAGCAACACCTAAGCCCTGGCGCCTCCCTCTCCCTCCCATGACACATCTCCCTCCTCCCGCAGCGCTTGGCGAAGCCCTGTTGGAATCCCGCTACTTCCACCACCACGCCGTCGTGCTGCTGGATCTCCATCAACCTCTCCTTTCCCCTTACTGGATCAAGAAGGAGGAAACGTCGCTGCTCCATACGTGTGTTGAACGCGGAGGTGCCGTCCGTTCGGCGCTAGGATCATCGGTGATTTGGATCACGACGAGTACGACTCCATCAACCCCGTTCTCTTGAACGCTTCCGCGCGCGATCTACAAGGGTATGTAGATCCACTCCTTCCTCATTGCTAGATGACTCCATAGATTGATCTTGGTGATATGTAGAAAATTTTGAATTATTTCTACGTTCCCCAACAGCACCTCTACAAATCCCTACTTCCCTCTGCGAAGGGCCTACCTTTTATGTTGAGTCATCACCCTCTTATTAAAAAGCACTAGCTGGAGAGCACAGCTGTCATTTGCATTCATTACTGTTAATTTATATTGGGTGTGACTATGATTGGATCTCTTTTACCATGAATTACAATGTCTAGTCAGTCCTTGATCTTTAAAGGTGCTCTGCATTTATGTTTTGCGGTCTCAGAAAGGGCTAGCGAGATACCATCTTGTTATATCATATTATGATTGTTTTGAGAAAGTGTTGTCATCCGAGATTTATTATTATGACTTGCTAGTTGATTATGCTATTGATATGGGTAATCATGAGACCTGAGAATTATTGCAAATGTGGTTAGTTATAATCTTTGCAGAAAACTTGAATGCTAGCTTGACGTATTTACAACAGCAAAGCAAACAGAGTTTGTAAAAGTTTTTCTTTATTTCTTTCAGTTTTTCAACTGAATTGCTTGAGGACAAGCAAGGGTTTAAGCTTGGGGGAATTGATACGTCTCCGTCGTATCTACTTTTCCAAACACTTTTGCCCTTGTTTTGGACTCTAACTCGTATGATTTGAATGGAACTAACCCAGACTAATGCTGTTTTCAGCAGAATTGCCATGATGTTGTTTTATGTGTAGAAAACAAAAGTTCTCGGAATGACCTGAAACTCCATGGAATACCTTACAATAAATAATAAAAAATCCTCGCCAAAGATGAAGACCAGGGGCCCACACCCTTCTCACGAGGGTGGCCCCCCTACCTCGTGCCCCCCCTGGAGACCTCCCAACTCCAACTCTATATAACTGCTTTCGGGGAGAAACAAATCGGAGAGAAGATTTCATCGCGTTTTACGATACGGAGCCGCCGCCAAGCCCTAAAACCTCTCGGGAGGGCTGATCTGGAGTCCATTCGGGGCTCCGAAGAGGGGGATTCGTCGCCGTCGTCATCATCAACCATCCTCCATCACCAATTTCATGATGCTCACCGCCGTGCGTGAGTAATACCATCGTAGGCTTGCTGGACGGTGATGGGTTGGATGAGATTTATCATGTAATCGAGTTAGTTTTGTTAGGGTTTGATCCCTAGTATCCACTATGTTCTGAGATTGATGTTGCTATGACTTTGCTATGCTTAATGTTTGTCACTAGGGCCCAAGTGCCATGATTTTAAATCTGAACCTATTATGTTTTCATCAATATATGAGTGTTCTTGATCCTATCTTGCAAGTCTATAGTCACCTATTATGTGTTATGATCCGTTAACCCCGAAGTGACAATAATCGGGATACTTACCGGTGATGACCGTAGTTTGAGGAGTTCATGTATTCACTATGTGCTAATGCTTTATTCCGGTTCTCTATTAAAAGGAGGCCTTAATATCCCTTAGTTTCCATTAGGACCCCGCTGCCACAGGAGGGTAGGACAAAAGATGTCATGCAAGTTCTTTTCCATAAGCACGTATGACTATATTCGAAATACATGCCTACATTATATCAATGAACTGGAGCTAGTTCTGTGTCACCCTATGTTATGACTGTTACATGATGAACCACATCCGGCATAATTATCCATCACTGATCTGATGCCTACGAGGTTTCCATATACTGGTTTACGCTTATTTACTTTCCCGTTGCTACTGTTACAATAACTACAAAATACCAAAAACATTACTTTGCTTTCGTTACTCTTTTGTTACTGTTACCATCACTATCATATTACTTTGCTACTAAACACTTTGCTGCAGATACTAAGTTTCCAGGTGTGGTTGAATTGACAACTCAGCTGCTAATATTTGAGAATATTCTTTGGCTCCCCTTGTGTCGAATCAATAAATTTGGGTTGAATACTCTACCCTCGAAAGCCATTGCGATCCCCTATACTTGTGGGTTATCAGTGCTCAGCGCAACGAACCAGGCAATCAGACTATAATGCTTTATCACTCTCACTTAGCCATAGAAGTCTATGATTTTAAATTTTTGGCGAAGCCCCTGGTATTTAGAGGGCCGAATTTGGGGCGCTATACACGCCTAAGCCGGACAAGGCCGACTCCTTGCCTGAAGCGAAAAATTCTTTTAGGACTTGAGACCTCTCGAACAGCGACTAGTCTCTCGCCTTATCATGACAGTCAGTTTTTTGGCTTTCTCTACTGAGGTGCTCATCCAGAAGAACCGGGACACAATCGCAGTAGTTCTCCCACCGCTACCTTAGTCGATATAGCGGAACGTAAGGTACCAAAGCATGGGAGCCGGGCAACCCAACATTTGACCCAAGACATGATTCGGAGCTGATGCATATATAATGCTATAAGTTCGGGGTGCCGCATTGTTGAAAGTGTTCGGGCTTCTTGCGCCATATTATGGGGTGAACGAGAGCCCCTGGCGTACTGACCGTACCCGAGCATGCAGGTGCGGAATGTCGTAGATGGACATATAAGAGAAAGAGAAAAACTTAAATAATGCAATAACAAATTAATAATATGCATTGTTATTTCAATAATACGTCGAGGCGCACTGGTACAAGTAGTGCAATAAGCGTAAAGTAGGACAATTCGAAATGTCCTATCCAAGGCAAGCTACGCAATAATAGTGAAAAGCGGGTATATCAAGTATTACTAGAGACCACCTGGCGGTTCCCGTGTTCATCTTAGCTTCTTGCCGCCCTCGTTGTTGCTTCCGGAATGTGTCCGACCGTCAAACTGCCGGAAAGGCCTTCCGAAGAATTAGGCCCTGAAAGAGAGAGGGAATGTCAAAGGTATACAGCCCCTGGTGTGGTTAATCCACAATGCGGGGTGTGTCCTGATTGTGCCCCCGCCTATGTCCATGGTATTTTCAATGCATAGTTATGTACGCGCGACACGAATTTTGTCGCTGCACTGGGACTGGGACGGGGGCCGAATTGCTAGGTGAGCGTAGATCGCGCCAGGCGATCTTGTTGCAGATTATTCCGGACAAGCTTGAAGGTGTCCGGGGGCTGTAACGCCAAATGAGTGGTCTGTCTGAACAGGCTGCTTTGTGCCTCTGCTGCAAGGGCCGTAGTGTGCTCTTCCATACGGAGTGAGCGTTCTGTGTTTCCATTTACTGTTATGACCCCCGCGAGGTCCTGGCATCTTGAGCTTGAGGTATGCGTAATGCGGCACTGCATTGAATTTTGCAAATGTTGTCCGTCCGAGCAGTGCGTGATAGCCACTGCGAAATGGGATGATGTCGAAGATTAACTCTTCACTTCAGAAGTTATCCGGTGATCCAAGACCACTTCCAATGTGATTGAGCCTATGCAATGAGCCTCTACACCTGGGATGACGCCTTTAAAGGTGGTTTTGCTGGGTTTGATCCTTGAGGGATCGATACCCATTTTTCACACTGTATCCTGATAAAGCAGGTTCAGGCTACTGCCGCTGTCCATAAGGACTCGAGTTAGGTGAAATCCGTCAATGATGGGGTCTAGGACCAGTGCGGCGGATCCTCCATGACGGATGCTAGTGGGGTGGTCCCTGCGATCGAAGGTGATCGGACAAGCAGACCATGGATTGAACTTCGGGGCGACGGGCTCCATCGTGTAGATGTCCCTTAGTGCATGCTTCTGCTCCCTCTTGGGAATGTGGGTTGCGTGTATCATGTTTACTGTCTTCACTTGTGGGGGAAACCCCTTCTGTCCTCCTGGGTTCAGCGGCCGTGGCTCCTCCTCGTCATCGCTATGCAGCCCCTTGTCCTTGTTTTCGGCATTTAAGTTGCCGGCCTGCTTGAACACCCAGCATTCTCTGTTGGTATGATTTGCTGGCTTGTTGGGGGTGCCGTGGATTTGACACGAGCGATCCAGTATGCGGTCCAGACTGGACGGAGCCGGAGTATTTCTTTTGAATGGCTTTTTCCGTTGACTGGATCTAGAGCCTTTGAATCTAGTGTTGACTCCCGTATCTTCGGAGTTAACGCCATTATTGCGGCGCTTTGGTCTATTAAGATGCTGCCTACCGTTAATGTCTTTGGTATCCGAGGTATCCGGATTCCTTGATGTGTTGTTGCTGCGAGCCAGCCAACTGTCCTCGCCCGCGCAAAAGCGGGTCATGAGTGTTGTGAGGGCCGCGATAGATTTTGGCTTCTCCAGGCCGAGGTGGCGGGTGAGCCACTCGTTGTGGATGTTATGCTTAAATGCCGCTAGGGCTTCTGCATCCGGACAGTCTACAATTTGATTTTTCTTAGTCAGGAACCGTGTCCAGAATTGTCTGGCCGATTCCCCTGGCTGGGTTATGTGGCTCAAGTCATCAGCATCCGGTGGCCGCACATAAGTGCCCCGGAAGTTGTCAAGAAATGCATCTTCCAAATCCTCCCAACTGTCAATGGAATCTGCTGGCAAGCTATTCAGCCAATGCCGAGCTGGTCCTTTGAGTTTTAGTGGGAGGTATTTGATGGCATGTAGATCGTCACCACGGGCCATGTGGATGTGAAGGAGGAAATCCTCACTCCATACAATGGGATCTGTTGTGCCGTCGTATGATTCGATGTTTACGGGTTTGAAACCCTCCGGGAATTCATGATTCATAACTTCATCAATGAAGCATAGGGGGTGTGCGGCGCCTCTGTGCCGGGCTATATCTTGACATAGTTCGTATGAGTCTTGTCTGCTGTATTCGGCCCGGCCGGATTTACTCTTGGTGTATCCGACGCGACGATCATCGTCCCATGTGGGCGCACATGTTCGTGTCCCATATATTGACCTTGCGATTTTTGCCTTGCTGTTCAAGATGTCTTGCAGGTCCTCGGTGTTGCCCCAGGCCTTAGTATCTTTGACTGAGTGGCGACGGAGCGCGGACTGAACTTTAGGCTGAAACACCTCTCTGGCTCGGCCGCGTAGTGGCCGGTCAGCCGCATCGTACACTGGTGAATGAGGCTTCAATGCTTCCTCCTCGAGGTGAGGTAGCAACCTGCGTTTGGGTTAACTCTTGGACGGGCGCTCGAATTCATGCTCCTGGGCCGCAAGGACTTCGGTCCATCTGTCTGCTAGCAAGTCTTGATCAGCTTGAAGCTGTTGCTGTTTCTACTTTAGGCTACTTGCCGTGGCCATAAGCCGGCTCTTGAAGCGCTCTTGCTCGACGGGGTCCTCAGGCACGATAAACTCATCGTCACCGAGGCTCGCCTCGTCTTCGGAGAGAGGCATGTAATTGTCCTCCTCCGGTTCTCCATCTGCTGCCCGCTCTGGGGGGCTAGCTTGTTCGTCCTCTAGCTCTGCACCATACTGGAGGGGATTGTTGTTGTCTTCGGCGCTATCCGGAGTGTTATTATCTCCTGTGCCGGTAGCACTGCTCTTGCAGTGGCGGGACTTAGAGCGGCGCTGCTGACGTCGGCGCTTGGGTTGCTTTTTGGAGGGGTCATCCTCCGCTTTCTCATCGCCATTGGCTTCTTTGGGGGTGTCCACCATGTATATATCATATGAGGAGGTGGGGGTACAGTGCCCTGAGGGTGCTGGATCCTATTCGTCTCCGGCTTCGTCGTCCATACCGTCGAAGTCTTCAGAGCCGAAGTCGAGCATGTCGGTTAAGTCGTCGACAGTGGCTACTAAGTGGGTGGTGGGTGGGCAGCGAATTTCCTCGTCGCCCGCATCCCATTCTAGCCGGACATAGTTCGGCCAAGGTTCTCCTGACAGGGAGAGAGAACTTAATGAATTTAGCACATCTCCGAAGGGTGAGTGCTGAAAGATGTCCGTGGAGGTGAACTCCATGATCGACGCCCAGTTGGACTCGACGGGCACGGATATGAGCGGCTCGGAGTCCGTGGCCGTGGATGAATCCAGTGGTTTGGCGACACGGCTCTCGTAAGGGGTAAAGTCAGTATCCGGCTCTATCACCACTGAGAGTGCGGCCTCGATGGCGGGGTCCATCCCTCCGCTCTCGGATGGCGCGACTTGCTCCGGGTTGATGGACGGAGTAGCTGCGGACGCGATCTCCCGAATACTGTCCGACGACAGAGTTACATCATGCTCGTCAAGACTGTACGGCGCGTCCGACATGGGCTCGAATCCGTCGAAGACCAAGTCTTCGCGGATGTCGGCCGTGTAGTTCAAGTTTCCAAATCTGACCTGATGGCCAGGGGCGTAGCTCTCAATCTGCTCTAGATGGCCAAGCAAGTTGGCCCGCAGTGCAAAGCCGCCGAATATGAAGATCTGTCCGGGGAGGAAAGCCTCACCCTGGACCGCATCGCTAGCGATGATCAAAGGAGCCATCAAGCCTTATGGTGATGACACAGTGGAACTCTCAATGAAAGCACCAATGTCAGTGTCAAAACCGACGGATCTCGGGTAGGGGGTCCGAACTATGCGTCTAAGGCGGATGGTAACAGGAGGCAGGGGACACGATGTTTTACCCAAGTTCGGGCCCTCTTGATAGAGGTAAAACCCTACGTCCTGCTTGATTGTTCTTGACGATATGAGTATTAGAAGAGTAGATCCACCACGAGATCAGAGAGGCTAACCCTAGAAGCTAGCCTATGGTATGATTATCTGTTGTCCTACGGACTAAAACCCTCCGGTTTATATACACACCGGAGGGGGCTAGGGTTACACAAGGTCGGTTACAATGGAGGAGATACACATATCCGTATTTCCTAGCTTGCCTTCCACGCCAAGTAAAGTCCCATCCGGACACGAGATGAAGTCTTCAATCTTGTATCTTCATGGTCCAACAGTCCGGCCAAAGGATATAGTCCGGCTGTCCGGAGACCCCCTAATCCAGGACTCCCTCAAGCGTCTTGTATGATTTGAGTCTTTGCTTTCTAGTTTACCACAATCATCCTTGCTATACACACCTTTTGGGAGAGACACACATGAGTTGGAATTTATTAGAATACTCTATGTGCTTCACTTATATCTTTTGAGCTATATAGTTTTTGCTCTAATGCTTCGCTTATATCTTTTAGAGCACGACGGTTGTTTTATTTTATGGAAATAATTGATCTCTCATGCTTCACTTATATCATTTTGAGAGTCCTTTAGAACAGCATGGTAATTCACTTTGGTTATAAATTTTAAATGCTAAGAGAAGTTGGATGCTTGATAGATGGTTTTGAGATATAAAGGTGGTAATATTAGAAGTGTGCTAGTTGAATAATTGTGAAATTGATGAATACTTGTGTTGAAGTTGGCAAGTCCCGTAGCATGCACGTATGGTGAACGTTATGTGACAAATTTGAAGCATGGGGTGTTATTTGATTACTTTCCTTATGAGTGGCGGTCGGGGACGAGCGATGGTCTTTTCCTACCAATCTATCCCCCTAGGAGCATGCGCATAGTGCTTGGTTTTGATGACTTGTAGATTTTTGCAATAAGTATGTGAGTTCTTTATGACTAATGTTTAGTCCATGGATTATACGCACTCTCACCCTTCCACCATTGCTAGCCTCTTCGGTACCGTGCATTGGCCTTTCTCACCTTGAGAGTTGGTGCAAACTTCGCCGGTGCATCCAAACCCCGTGATATGATACGCTCTATCACACATAAGCCTCCTTATATCTTCCTCAAAACAGCCACCATACCTACCTATTATGGCATTTCCATAGCCATTCCAAGATATATTGCCATGCAACTTTCCACCGTTCCATTTATTATGACACGCATCATCATTGTCATATTGCTTCGCATGGTCATGTCGTTGACATCGTATTTGTGGCAAAGCCACCGTTCATAATTTTTTCATACATGTCACTCTTGATTCATCACAATCCCGGTACACCGCCGGAGGCATTCACATAGAGTCATATTTCGTTCTAAGTATCGAGTTGTAATTCTTGAGTTCTAAGAAAATAAAAGTGTGATGATCATCATTAGAGCATTGTCCCATGTGAGGAAAGGATGATGGAGACTATGATTCCCCCACAAGTCGGGATGAGACTCCGGACGAAAAAAAGAGAAAAAAAGAAAGAAAAGAGGCCAAAAAAAGAAGGCCCAAATAAAAAATATATATAATAAATAAATGAGAGAAAAAGAGAGAAGGGACAATGTTACTATCCTTTTTCCACACTTGTGCTTCAAAGTAGCACCATGATCTTCATGATAGAGAGTCTCTTATTTAGTCACTTTCATATACTAGTGGGATTTTTTCATTATAGAACTTGGCTTGTATATTCCAATGATGGGCTTCCTCAAATGCCCTAGGTCTTTGTGAGCAAGCGAGTTGGATGCACACCCACTTAGTTTCTTTGATGAGCTTTCATATATTTATAGCTCTTGTGCATCTGTTGCATGGCAATCCCTACTTGCATTGACATCAGTCGGTGGGCATCTCCCACTACAAAAAATACACTTCCGTGATGATACGTGTTTGTCACAGTAGGTCACGTTTTCTGTCATGCATGTACATCCATGACAAATTTATGACAGAATCAAGATAGTCATACCTGTGCTGTCGTAGAAGTGTTCCATGACATTACCAAAATTATCATCACGGAAGTGTCCACTTCCATCACGAAAAATCGCGCGTCACAGAAGTGCTTTCATCAAGGGTGACTGACACGTGGCATCCACCGTAACGGAACACCGTTAAGCTATCGGGTCGGGTTTTGGATCCGATAACCCGTTAATAGCCCCGACCAATGGGGATTTTCCACGTGTAAAATCATCATTGGCTGGAGGAAACACGTGTCGGATCATCGTTGGGACAGATGTCAACCACTCATTGGACGGAAGGTGCCTATGATACGTCGACACATGGCACGACCCAACAGAGGCCCATTCCTGTGAAAAGGCCGGCCCGTTTGACTTGGTAAAAAGCTGGCGGGCCGGCCCATGGAAAGCCTGTTAACGGCCTGTTCGAATATAGCCCATTTATAGCCCGCTAACCCAAGGCCCGTTACGCCCTATCCGAATTAGTTCCAGTAGCGTCATCTGGGCCATCCAATATGATTCCAGCCCGTTTTCACTTCTGGCCCATGTATGGCCCATGACGTCTTTTGGCCCATATGAGGCCCTATGTAACTCTTGGCCTACTAACGGCCCGTGGTGAAACTGGCCCGTAATGAACAGTGTGTCACTTTACACCCATTAACGGCCCGTGGTGAAACTGGCCCGTAATGAACAGTGTATCACTTTATACCCATTAACGGCCCGTTATTCCGTTGGGCCGTTTCCAGCCCATGTTATCTTTCGGCCTTCTCAGAGCCCATTTATTCTTGGGCTCATTTCCAGCATTCGTTTACTTACGGCCCGTTACTATCATTTTTTGCTTGTGGGCCAAATTCAGCCCGTGGTTACAGTCGGCCCGTTTGTGGTCCGTTAATACGTTGGGCCGATTTCATAGAGTCATCAAATACGGCCTATTAATGATGGCCCGTTATGGTCGGTCCATGAACGGACGATTCCAACTCTAGCCCGTTTACGGCCATAATGTAGTCTGTTTGGCCCATGTTTGGCCAATCGATTACACGACCCGTATAAGGCCCATTGATAATACGGCCCGCAGAAGGCCCATTGTTTCTACGGCCCGTAGAAGGCCCATTGTTTCTATGGTCCGTAGAAGGCCCACTGTTTCTATGGCCAGTAGGAGGCCCAGTGTCACTACAGTAAATATTAGCCCATGGTTATTGTGGCCTAGTTTTAAAAAATAGGTTATTGCAGCCACTAGCTAACCGCGGAAAAAGAACTGCAATGACTACAAGCAAACAAATAAACAAGACAACAAGGAAATAAATAAGCAAGCAACTAACGCTAGGCTATCATAGCTATTACACATATTACATCCACTGGGCATCAAAGTTCGCCACCAGTGCAAATATAGGGAACAAAGCAGCATATCATATACACTGGTTGTCAGAGTTGGCGACCAGCGCAAATAAATGCCGCAGCAAAACAAATCCAGAACTAAAACCACTTCAGAAGATCTCAAGAAACAATATCCTGAGTACCCATAATGCTGGCAAGATGCTTAGCATGCTTATTAACTTTCTCTTGTTTGGCGCTTAAATCCTCCAGCGCTTGCTGTTGCACCAGAAAAATATGCATCTGAATTCTGTAGGGACTTCCTCAGTCCTTCAGCTTCCTGTCGTAGCACATCTGATCGATGTCTTTCAACTTGAAGTTGAGATTCAAGAAGACGAACTGATTCAGGCAGCGAGTTCGAAGCGCTTGTGCCAGCAGTAGTGGCCAGTAACTTGAACACTACATCAAGACAGGACTTTTGGGTTCCCTCACTGTCGTCAAGATAGTTTTTATCAGCTTTCTTGGAGACCAACAGGGATGTCTCACTATCTTGAACCTTATCTGCATTACTTCCTTTACCATTGGATAACGCGGTACTATTCTCCAATATTTTGTCCGCATTCTAAAAGAGAAACAAGAAGACACATCACATGTTTACCATGTTGTATATGAAACTCATTTTGGTAAATGAGTTCAGTAGTAAAGTGGATAGGATAACAACATGAAACAAACATATATCTATGTACCATGGTCACTTTATGGTCTATATCATTCTAGTTTTTGTTGCCAAATCAAGATAGAGACACAGTTCAAATAATATTTGTTCAAGACAAAGAAGAATAGACAGAATATAAGTGTGGGTAACTATAGAGCAATAACAACACTTATAATGTGCATGACATGAGAACATAACTGTTTATTCAATTGAAACTGAAATTAACATAGAGCAGGTTACAACAACAAACGAGTTAAAGAAATAGGTTTAAAACATACCTGTTGCGCCATTGGAGTTTCAATTCCATCCTTCAAATTTGAAAATAGTTGGTATGAGTAAATACAGTCATGCAAGAGCAAAGGAGTATGAACCATAACTACAGAACTTGACCTGAGAACAAATCTTCTTCTCCTTTAAGCGATGAGTTGGGATTCGGAGTGGTGGTCCTCGTGCTTTGGGCACTGCAGTTCCCTTACTAACTGCTCATGTTTGGGTGCTCTGTGGTGGAGACGGTGCTGTGTCAACTGGAACTGGGTTACTATCTGCCGGGGTTGGGGTTAGAAGGGGTGTAGCTGGTTCTCTGTCCAACTGGGTAGGGGTACAATCTGCGAGAGTCTGGGTTATGTGTGGTGGATCTGGTCCTTGGGCAAGTACAATCGTGGTTCTATCTGCATCAACTGGTAGCACTATCTTTTCTGAAGACCGTATTGTTACTCCCTTAGATACTGCCATCACGCTCTCCAATTCAAATGGCTGATAAACAAGAAAAGTAATTGAAAGTATAGACATTGTGTGATAGACATGTGCAATGGATAGTGGGGAATAAAAGAGGGCATGAAATAATTCATATTTATGTTGTCTAACCAAACAGGATAGCATGACACAATTTCACATATATGATGGCTAACTAAACAAGATAGCATGACACAATTTCACATTATGATGGCTAACTAAAAAAGATGGAAAGAGATAGTTCAAAATATGAGACTATGTAAACAGGATGACATGACATAACTATATAATGTGTTTATTAAATAGGTTGGCATGCCATAATTCACATACATTCACGGATAGAATGCCATAATTCAAAATATGATGACTGTAAACACTAAACAGGATGAGATGATATAACTATATGATGTCTTTATTAAATGGGTTGCCATGCCAGAATTCAGATAGATGATGTGTATGTACTATGTAAACATGATGGCATGATATAATTCAAATATATGATTTATATAGTAAGAAAGTAAGCAAATGGCAATCCATATATGATGTAAAAACTAAGCAATGCAAGACAACATGCATGACATGGGTAATATAACCCTGCCAAGTTTGAGCATAGACCTCAGGGGGAAAATAGGACTGGTCATCAATCTCTGAATCGTCCTCTGAGGAGCTCTCTGTAACCAGCAAGATGTCTGCTTCAGCAGGTAGCATTGTCTGCTCTGAATACCTTGTTTTCACTCCAGATACTTCCATCACCGCTTCAAATGGCTGATGCACAGGAAGAATAGTTGAATATACAAACGTTGTCGACAAATGGAACACGTAATACAAAAAAATGATAGCATGATATAATTCACATACATGATGATTGGCTAAACAGCATGGCATTGCATAATTCACATATATAATGCCTTTGCAACAAGATAGCATTGTATAATTCACATATATAATGTCTTGCAACAAGATGGCAATGCATAATTCACATATATGGTAATTAGACATTGAACAGGTGGCATTCACACAAAGAATGTCTAAACTAATCAAATGACATAGCAATGCGAGACACCATACGGACGATATGAGCAACATAACCCTGCCAAGTTAGAGCATACACCTCGGGGGGGGGATAGGACTGGTCATCTGTCTCTGAATCCTCCTCCGAGGAGCTATCTGTAACCAGCGAGTTATGCGCTTTGTCAGATAGCATAGTCTGCTCTGAAGACCTTGTTTTCACTCCAGAATTTGCCATCACCGTGTCAAATGGCTGATGCACACGAAGAGCAGTTGAATGTAATAACATTGTTGACAAATGTAATACGTAACGAAAAAAAGGATGGCCTGATATAATTTACATATAAGATGACTGGCTAAGCAGGATGGCATTGCAAAATTCACATATATGATGCCTGGCTAAACAAGATGGCGTTGCATAATTCACATAAACGATGAATAAACTAAACAGATGGCATTCGCACAAAGGATGTCTAAACTAAGCAGATGACATATTTGATGTATAAAGTAAGCAATGCAAGACACCATATGCATGATATAACCAACATCAGCATGCCAAGTTAGAGCGAAGACCTCAGGGGGTAAATAGGAGTTGTCTTCTCCTTCTGAATCCCCCTCAGAACAGATATCTTCCTCTTGATTACAATCCGAAATGCGTGGAGGGGGGCTGCCTTTGCGCCTACCATGGAGCGACGTCTGCATAAAATTTTATTGCCACGCAAGGCTCGTCTCTTTTGCTCTACATGTTCAGTTCCATTGTTTACAATAACTGTCATGCATAGGAATAAAACATAGTGAGATTATGTAAGGAGTGCATGCAGAAATCCAGAGTGATGGTAGCAACCTGTGGATAGACCCAAAACCAATAATAGCAGGCAGATAAAGGCTTCAGTTAAAAAATACAAATAATGGCTTCTTTACTGTTTGTTTCCCACCCAACATGAAACTCATAGTAGACACCGGAGATTAACCAGATAGTAGATAGATACTATTGATAGCGGCCCCGATATGTACCCCACAACCATTTAAAACTCAAGTTTGACCATTAGTTTGGAGCTGACTCAGAGTCTAATCGGTGAACAGGACGATAAAGTAGCATGTAATATTAAGCGATGCATAACGTAAGCACACACGAAAGAGTGCACCCTCTCTTGCGGATCCGTGCAGTCCTAGAGGTCATCTGCTCGGTTGATGATGGTAGTGCAGTTTTCATGGCTGCCAGCGGCGGGGAAGAAGATCTGAGGCAGCGAAAGACAGTCTGGAGGCCGGATCCCTACTGTGTTGGACCCTTCTGTCGTTGGAGCAGCTGAGCTGGGGTGGACGACGGCGCGGCAGGAGCGGGACAAACCACGCAAGGTTTTCTTTGACAACTATCTGTAAGAGAAGTAATTCTGTAAGGGCTTGTTTGAATTGGAGGATTCCAACAATGCAGGGATAGGAAATAGACAGGAATAGGATAGGAATGCACGTGCAAAACAGAGAATTTAAAAACACAGGATTTCTTCCAATCTGGGTGTTTAATTCACAATAATTGGAAGATAACAGGATGCAAAGAAGCATGGTGAGATTAAGTCAAACCACAAGAAAATGTACGGTTATAATGCTATTATGCTACTATCTCTTAGTCTTGTGCTTCATGAATAGGAATTTGAAAAGGAGGACAAGTGAAAATTAAAATTCCTACGTTTTTTCTTTCAAGGAGACACTAAAGGAACAAATCCACGTGCTCAGTGGACAATATATATAACATGTAGAGTAAAAAAGAGATGCAACAAGTGTACAACCTCTTTGGCGAAGCCATGTCGATCTCAGCGTGATTGGGTTGGCCGGTGAGGATGCTCCGGCTAACTTGGCTGTCGGAGGAGGGGAAGAGGATCTTAGGCGTCTGGAGATGGAGCCCGAAGTACTGCTCCGCTGTGATGGAGGGTTTCGTCGTTGGAGCAGCTCCGGTGAGTTGTACAACGCCGAGGCTGAAGCAGGACAAGAGAGACAACGAACAATGTTAACCTGAGTGGAATTCTAATAGCATCTCTAATACATGACGTAAAATACATAAACACAAAGTGATAGATGTAAAATACATCAGCCGCTCATCTCTGAACTTAACTGTCGAAACTGAATTTAATTGTCGAAACTGAACTTAACTGTCGAAACTGAACTTAACTGTCGAAACTGAATTTTGCTGTCGAACTTGAATTTTGCTGTCGAAATTGAACGCACTAGCAAGGTGAGGCTACACATCGGTCGACTGACTTTTTCATCTCTGGTCGATACGAAATCAAGGGCCTGCGGTTCATCTTCAACCTCCACCCCCCTGAGCCGGCCAAACAGCAGCCCCCCGCCGCCCGCGACCGGCGGTGCACCGCCCCGCCCGCCCCGAAAACACTCCCCACCGCCGGTCCGCCGCCGCCCCGGCCATCCCTCTAGGTCCCGCCATGCCGAGCTTTTTTCTCCGGCGATCCTCACGCCACCGCCCCGCCAACGCCCCGCCATCGCTGGTGACCACCACCCCCATCTTGAACCCTAAGATAGATAGTGGGGTACCTCTCCAGCGAGCCCCCCTCCCCGCTGCGGCTGGTTCTTCCTTCACCCCGGCGGCATCGGAGTGAAGTGTAGCTAAATCGGAGCAACATCGCAAGCATGAGAAAGAGCGAGAGCAGCAGCGCGAGCAAGAGCAATAGAAAGAGCAGACCAGGCAAGGGACCGAGAGCAAGAGCAGAGCAGCAGCGCAGGCGAGAGCTAAAGCAGAAGCAGGTCCTACTGATGTGGACATCGCCGCCGAGGGAGCGACGCCATGGAGGAAGTGGACGGCGACGCCGCCGTGGATGGAGCCGCGCTGTGTCGGCTCGGGACCGGGCGCCGGCAGCACCGTGAGATCGAATCAAGAAGAAAATGCGGCGATTAGTGTACAACCTCTTTGGTGGCGCCGATTAGGCCGCAACTTCATCCGAGGAAACGGTGATGATGATGCTCTTCCGGTGGTGCAGCTGAAGACGGAGGTGTGGGAATGGAGGTGGCGCGAAAGACGAGGGATACGTCAGGGCAGCTCCTTGGAGGTGGAGGACGCGGTGGCTGAACCGGCGGGACGATGAGATCGACGACAGAGCCTCATCTGGTATGGTGGATGGGGGACGTCGAGGTGTTGCTGTGGACGATGTCGTCGGGGAAGAGGCTCCGGCTGGGTGGCAGACGGAGCAGGGTGTGGGGTTTTGTCGCGGGTTTTCGCGGCCTCGGTGTAGAATGGGTGGGCGGATGGGATGACAGTGGGGAACCATGGCTTAGAGACGCGCTTGTCCGAAATGTGGGGTAAGTTACGAAAGTACCCCCACCGATTTGAGGCGGTTCTTTCGGTTCAGGGGTACCACGGGCATTTCGATGTCGGGATTTCATAGGAGGTGGGAGTTTTCGCGTGCGTTGTAATTTCGGAATAGCAAGGCGCGGGTTGAGATGGAGGGAGTTGTCGGAGCACAACGAGACAAATATATATCTTAAATATTTCGGGCTAACAAGGCGCGGGTTGAAATTTCCGGACAAGCCTAATGTGTACTGTACCAAATCAATGCGCCCTACAAATGTCATTCAAAACTTTGAATTCATGTTATGTTCAATTAAAATATTTCGCTACGTGTATAATGCATGCAACCTACTACTCAAATGAACGTTTTAGTGCATTCCAAACGTATATACTACCGCTTCAATATGAACTAAATTTGAATTCGTTTCTCTATTTGAATAAGATCTACAGTAATGATTGTTGTGAAGTCAAAGCATTTGAATTCGTTTCTCTGTTTTAATAAGATCTACAATCATCATTATTGTCAATTTAAACCATCGTTTGTGTATTATCTTCACATCACACCACATGATTAGTCTCGAGTTACATATGAACTATGTGCACTATATGAACTCGAACTAGATTATTTGAATCCACTTTATTTTGATTTCAAATCACATTACATTTCTAGCTCTAGCTAGATCTTCATAATCTAAACCATGTCTCATATGTATAATGTGTTTATCACATTATGTATGGTGCCCCGCCCCCTACGCCTACAAGTATTTAGATGTGAGTTGCAAACACCACACATTACCACAAATTCAAATAAAATGTGAGAATGTTCGATATATAGTATTGTTTAGATTGTTCGATATTTACTTGTAAGCTACAAACACCACACATTATCACAAATTCAAATAAAATGTGAGATTGTTTGATGTATAGTATGGTTTAGATTGTTCGGCATTTAGCTGTGAGTTGCAAACGCCATGCATTATCACATTATGGTATAACATGTGCACATCACGTGTAAATGTTTAAAACACTATGATCTCCTATTCAAATATATGAATCCGCTTTCATATCAAATTATGATCTTTGTTAGTCTCTTACACGCACACAATCCTCTAACCTTTGTAGCTACCACTAACTTTCTCTCGTGCATGCACATGTCCTCCTCGCCCTCCCCCTCCCTCGGCATTCTATCCACCGGGCACATTCATTTTTTTCTTTAGGTCGTTCTCCCAGAGTCTCCACAACTCCTTTCCGACGCACACCGATCGATAAACCTCTCCAGCGATGCCTGCCTACAACATACAAACACACCTTCAATCTCCTCTTTTATGTGTCCTTGCCTCGTGTCTGTCATACGGTCAGACACACGTGTAAACTCTCGCCCCTCTTTTCATCGCTCTCACAACCGCACACTCCTCCCCCTATCTACCTAGTAGTTGGGCCTCTCGCACCACCTCCTAGCTCCATTCTCTCTGTCTATCCGTCTCGCTGGGCCTTATTTACCTCTAACAAATGGACGTACACCGACCGATCTCTCGCTATATATATAGCTAGCTAGGTCCTTATAACTCATTTTTACCCACACGTCAATCGATCTACCTCATTAGTTGTGTCTCTCCCTTCCTCCGACAAACAACAATTGATCTACCGATCTAGTTAGGTTTGCTTACCAAACACATGGTTCCCCTTCATCATCCATGGATGCGTCCCGACAGATCTATCACGCACAGGCACACACAGAAACACATCCCCACTCTTATTGACAACATTGCAGTTCCACCCTCAGTTTGTCTAGTAGGCCTCTCCCACCATCTTCGAGAAGCAACTCCATCACCCATCCAGCACTCTACCCCTCTCCCTCCCTCTCCCTCCCTCTCTCTCTCCTCTCTCTCTCTCTCCCATCATATTTCCCGTCCTTCAGTTATGTATGGATGTCGACCGATCTTCCTCAAGACATAGCTAGGTCTCTCCTTCTCAACACATATACGAGTCGTCCTACCTCTATAGTTAGGCCTCTGCCTACCCCTCCCACCACCCCCTCCCCCCCACACACACCGATACATCGAGCGCTCTAGTCATGTCTCCCTGCCACACACAAACTTGACATGTGCCCTCTAAAGTTCTGGTAGGCCAGTCGCCCTATATCTTTGACTTGTACACACACACAATTTCGATGGCTCTCTTCATCGATCTCGCACCCACCCACTTGATCCTCTCTTCGACTCTATCGATAGCTATGACCCCTCCCTCTCTTCTCGTGGATTGCCCGACCCTCTATGTATGATATGGATAGGCCTCCATTTCACACACATTGCATGCAAAATTTTGTTTGAGATGTCATTGACACATATTCCCACAAATAATTCACGAAATCAACCCCGCACCCCACCCCCACCCCAAAACAAAAAACACTCACGAACGCGGTTTGTATCTCTCACACACACCCACGTAGGTGGGGGACGTGCACGAAGAGAAGAGGTGCATGCATGACGCACGTACTCCCGTCTCTTTCCCAACCACACCCGCGCGGGTACACGGTGGAGCCCATTTCTGTACAAAAAGGCAGCCCACGTGGTAATTTGGCACGTGTACTGGTTGTCCACTTGGTGGAGGGAGGATCGTCTAAAACGGGTGAACAAACAAATTGCGACTTGACGTGTTATGTTAAAAAAGAGGCAAACCATGTGGGGCCTACCTTAGAGGCAAGGCTCTATACACTGGAGTACTTTTGATGTGTCCCGTCAACTCGCAGAACGAGGAGGAGCTTGCTTAGTACACCGTCTCCCTCGCCCACAGGCGCGGTGGCTCGCAGGATGAGGTGAAGCTTGCTTACTACGCCTTACGCCCGCTCCCTCGCCCATGCGCGCGGTGGCTCGTAGGACGAGGAGAAAAATTTACTACTCCCTCCGTTTACTCCTCGTCCCTACTACCTTGGTTATAGAGATTATATCATATTGTTTGGAATATATATGTCCTTTAGTAGATTTCAATATGAACTACTAGTACATACTCCAAACACTGATGTATATAGACGTATTTTAGAGTGTAGGTTCACTCATTTTGCTCCGTATGTAGCAATCTCCCTCGCCCCTCGACCCTCGCCCACGTGGTGGACGTGCAGCAATTCATTCGTTCTCATATAGCCAGAACGATATATACTGCACTACCATTATTGCTCGACTTCCCGAAGAGGCGAAGAGCCAATCTCAAGGTTAATATTTGGAGATGCCAAGCGCAAGGTTATAGGAGAACGAGTAGTAGGTGCCGCGTCATTTATAAATAAAGTTTTTTTCTTTAGTGGCACGTACGCAATATGATAGGTTCATATGGAGAGAAAAGGAAACCGCTCCACTATATACATAGTCAGGACGGGCAAGCCTACACAGTTGCTTGCTGGAGTTGCTCTCTTCACACTCTCCCGCACAAAACGACTGTGGCCACATCTCTAACATCCCGGTGGATCACGTCCGCTTGGGGAAGGGGTGGATGCTTAGTGTAGATGCGGTGGCCGTCGCCGACGGCAAAAACCCACTGTCGGCACGTCCCGATCAGGGGTCCCCGCTGTTCTCTCTCACAAAGCCGGTGAGGTTGCCTTCGTCCCTTTCTCACTGCCGTGACGTGGGCAGTTGCCGCCTCCCGCCGCCCTCCTCAAGGTTGAGCTACGTTCCTCAGGTACAACTCCCTTTACAGCCGGCTTGCACCACTGCTCCAGCTATCCACATCACTCCCTGTGGATATTTCTCTACTTCTTTGCCCCGCACATACCTCTACTGGCTTCTACGTACTGTATTTGTGATGAGTTTATGTCTCATCAACTAGTCCCAGTAATCTTATTCTAATCATGCATGTGCAATTTCTTTGCCACAGGGACGCTCATCTCAATTTTGGTGAAACTGCACAAAATGATCCGATGGTCAAAAGGTTGCAAACTTCATTTATTAGGAAGCTCGAACGTTGCCAGCAAATTGAAGCCTGGTCAGGGTTCACGGTTCAAGGGCTAGGGACTGCATGGATCGTTTTTTCTTTAGCTGCCTCTGTTCCAAAATAAGTGTCAACTTTAGTAGTAGTACAACTTTGTACTAAAGTTTGCACAAAGTTGAGAAACTTATTTTGGAACAGAGGGAGTACATATTTGCTATGATCTATCAATCATTGAGATGCAATAGCATGCATGTTAGTCTCCTTTGTATTTGATGAAATGTTGCAACGGGCAACCTTGGACGCAAGATACATGTAACAGAAGCTGGAAGCTTCATAGCATTGTACAAATTTATCTCGCTGATAAATTACAGTACGTACTATACTAGTACTTCCTCCGTTCCTAAATATAAGTCTTTGTAGAGATTTCACCATGAACCACATGCAGATGTATATAGATGCATTTTAAGTGTAGATTCATTCATTTTGTTCTGTATGTAGTGGAATCTCTACAAAGACTTATATCTACTAGTAATAGCTAGCCCCCACTACTAGGAATTCTCTATCCTCTCCTTGAGCCACGTCATCAAAATTGATGTAGCCATTAGATGAAGTAAATCAGTCCATAATAGCCGTCTGATCTTGACGTTGAGAGGCTCCGCACTAAGCCACATGCAAGCATGCAGAAATACCGTGCCACATGCATGTGAGTGGGTTTTAAATCACATCAACATGTCTGCATGCAAGGATGCACCGGTAGCATGCATGTAAGTGAGCTTTTAAGTCCCATTAACATGTCAAAAAGAAAAATATAATCCCATTATGCAGTAGGAGTTGGCTGATCTTTTTTCCTTACGTGGGATGATCTAAATGATGATGGGAGTTTATTTAGTTTGGCTACCACATTTGTCATGCGGTTATAGAGTTTTTTTGTTCTATGAAATCGATAATTTTGCGCAGAGAGATATACCGTTGTTCCGCGCCAATGCGCGGGGACTCATCTAGTAATATTTAGGAACGGAGGGAGTACTATGTAAAGAGTTAGGTGTCGCATGGTGATAGTGTGAGGTGGGCCATGTAATCACTGAGCCTGCGTGTTTTCACTGCTCTTGCACGCCTCCGCTGTAAGAATGGAGAAAATTGTAATCTAGTAGTAGTATACCTCCTTTTGCCGAAAGCGTGGGACATCCAGCAGTCCTACCACCTCAGTAATAAAGACCAATGAGCCGTCAAATCACATAGACCCAGCAGTAAGTTGGATGGACGAAGCAACCATCACTCTTGCGCCAGTGAGAGGTCGCGTCCGCTCTGCCCGAGCATGAATGCGGCACCGATTCTTTGGAGTGGCGCTGACCGTTTCGGGCGGGAAGCGCGCGCGGGCGATGGAGGGGCTTTGGGTGGGCCAGGCTTGTCAGGAGCGGGCGTGGCAGCTGTCCGCATGTCCCTACCGGACACGCCCGGAAACGAGAGGATGCACCGACTCTCGTGGCTAAAATCGTACACTACACAACATCTCTCTGTAGGAGTAGGTCGATCTGTCGCTCTCGCTAACACACACATGGTGTTAAACACACACACACACACACACACCTTGGTCCCGTTGCACCTTCTAACGTGACTTATTACACCTAGACGGAGGGAGTAGTAAGTATACGAGATACGGTGGCACACTGACTTAATTCGAATACAAGTGCCCAAAATTTGTGTGCATGTTATAAAAAAGATTCAGTGAAAATAGTACGTGAGCGAACAGAGGGATCAATTGGATAGTGTTCCCGAGCAGTAGCGAGATGTGTGAGGTAAGATACACCACTGGCGCTTTTAATTTTTCTTATTAATTTGTTTGTTTCACCCTTTGACTGGTGGGACCCAACGTACTACGTGGAGAGAGTTAAGGTGACTAAGGCTGCATTATTTCTGCACCACTGTGGATAGTCTTACCACCAAAGCCACCTGACATGATTATGATTGAAATCCCAATGACTTCCACACACACAAAAAAACACGGCATGCTTGTCACACGAATGTAGGAATGTATAAAAGGTTATTTCCCTCTCGTTGAACATAACGGAAGGGCTGTGTAGCTGGTTAGCCTGTTCACTCATCAAACTTGAGGTCTCGGGTTCGATAACTACACTTGAGCATAATTTGTGCCAGGAGGATTCTTTGACTGGTCAAAATGTTTTCTAGGGTTTGCACACTTCACACTCTCTCTCTAGTATATATATACACGCTGGAGCCTCCGCGCTTGTAGTTGCTCTCTTCACACTCTCCCGCCGTCTCCCGCTGGAGCCTCAGCGCTTGTAGTTGCTCTCTTCACACTCTCTCGCCCTCTCCAGATCTAAACAAGACTTCGTTGGCCTCTCTCTCCCCTCACTGCTGCTTAAAGAGCCGGCAGGATCCATCCGTCGGGAAGGGAAGGAGGCTTAACGCTGTCGCCGTCGGCGAGGGACTACCGGTACAGCTGTTCACTTTCCACCTAGCGGCGGCGTGGGAGGGCCTCAAACCCCTTCTTCTTTGCCGCCATCCCATCGCCCACCGAACCACGCCTTAAGAACCTTAAGGTATAATTTGCTTACTCCACATGCATTGCTCTAGCTGCATGTATACCATGAATCTAGGACGTGGTTCAAAGAGGAAAGGAGTGGGGGAAAGTAGTGGGAAAAGTTGTATATAGCATGAATCTAGGACGTGGTTCAAAGAGGAAATGAAGGGGGAAAGTTGTATAGCATTAATCTAGGACGTGGTTCAAAGAGGAAAGGAATGGGGGAAAGTAGTGGGGAAAGTTGTATTGCATAAATCTAGGACGTGGTTCAAAGAGGAAAGGAAGGGGCGGAAGTACTAGTTCAAAAAGGAAAGGAAGGGACAAGGCTGTAGAGTTTGAGCAGGACTAGATTTGCTGCGCTCACATAGGGAAAGGCGTCTAAAGATAACAAAACTGGGACCAACACAAATATGCTCCTTGGTTGTTTGTTCTTTGTTGCAATAGACTGTGCATGACCACAGTACATCGGTAGATGCACATGCTGCTGGTGCTTCCACTGTCCCGTGCAACTCATTAGCTGTTGTTAATCTAAGGCCCTGTTTGGTTAAAAACTCCCTAGTCCCTACCTACTGGTTCCAGGGACTAAACATGGACTAGAGGTTATTAAATGACATGCTAAAAGACCATGTTACCCCTAATAATGAACTAATAGAGACAAGGTGCGATGCGTGGCAGGGGCAACTGTTGGAAAAAGTCCCAAAAAGACTCCCTCGGGGTCTTCTTTCTTTAGTCCCAAATGCCCACTTTTAGTCCCTAAAAGTCCCTCTTCTTTGGTTTAGATGGGACTGACACGGAGTTTTTTTAGTCCCTACACCAAAATGTCCCTGTAAACAAACACCCTCTAATAATGCCGCTGAAAAATTGATGCAATGCCACAATTAAAAGCAAATTACATGTTTAACGAATTTTATTGTTAATATAATCTCTATGTTAATATTAATCAATGCCACCGTTTGAGAAATGCTACTGTCTTGCTTTATTTCCCATTTAGATAAGGTAGATGCTTCTTTTTGTTGGCTTCTGTGTCATCCACCGTTATTGACCACTAATTGTTTCCTTTGCACCTCTGTGTAAACAGGGTTATCTGCTTCACCTCGTTGCCATTGTGACCTTTTGTTGCACTGCACAAAACACTTTTGTTTTAAGAGTGTTTTGTGCAGTTCAACCAAAATGTCACACCGACAACGTTGCTTGATTGCTTGATCTTAGTGGAACTGCACAAGAGGAGATCTTACTTCCTATCCGTTAAGGCGAATTTGGTTCAGATCTTCTTCTTGTGAGTTGTTTGAATTCCGCATCATGAGAGGTCAGTACTAGCCTTCTTTCACATGATTCTGCAGTGTGCATTCATATGTTGTGCTACTTGTACGATAATGTTGCTTGATTTTAGTGAACTGCACAAATGGAGACAAGACTTCCAATCTGTATGTGCACCGTAATATCCCATTGAGGTAAGATAAGGATATTTCACAACTGCTGGCCTGTATTTTGCCACTTTCATCAGAAAATTAAGTTTAGTACTATACTTGTGCTCCCTAATTGACATGCCAAATCTTACATTGAAGGCGAAGCTTGTTTGTTATTGAACCAAGTGATGAAGGGGAAGAACAAGGGGAAGAAAAAAAATCAACTCCCGGTGCTGTAATGAAGCACTGGAACTGTGATGACGCAAGTAATGATATAGTTTTGCATCTTAATTTATTGCTATGGCTGGAACGAGCAATTGTTTTGCCACTTATTTGATGCCACTCTTAATGTAATATGTAATTATCTCTACTTGTGCAAACAGGGATCTTCTTTGAAGATACCATATATTTTAGTGGAACTGCACAAGAAGATGTTGGAAACATTAAACTAATCGAGGAGTATATAGTAAGCATGGCGACCACCGTAGATAGCAACAGATGGTTCCGGAGAATTGCTTCATCTGTATGCTCTACACAATAAGCCTCCTGACAAAGGTTGGTACTCGCCCACTGATTTCATCCATATGATTGAGCTTTGTCATCTCTATTGGTGTTGTGCTATTGTTTAGATACTGTCATGAAAAAGTGGTATTGTCCTTGAGAAGTGCTTCATCTGTGCTGTTTTAAATATTTCCTTTCCTTTTTTTTCGAGAAAACAGTGATGCTAGCATTTAGTAGTCCTCTTGTCTTTGCATAACAGGATCATCTTCCTCTGAAGAAGAATATGGAGTACGTGAAGTGACTAGTTCCGATTATGCCAGGATGAAGAAGCCCTGTCTATCTTATCATCAGAAGGAGCAGTTGAAGGATGGTTACATTACTCCCCACAAGACCAAACTAACTTCAGCTCAGAAGGACTGACAAAATCTCCATTTTTTTGCTGTGATGCGCGAGTACAATGTTGTTCTAGGATTCTTTCTGGTGAGTTCCATTTTTCTAAAAGTGTGCTCTACATGGACCATGTATGTGCCTGTTGAAACTGTCAATTCATAGTAGAGTTTGCTCTATACTAATCACTTTTTTGTATTTGTGCAAACAGGGGTGCTCAGCTTGATTTCAATGGGAACTGCACAAAATGTTCATGAATACATCGAATCATTCATTTCCACCACAAGATAGGAGGTGCCGATAAGTTCAAGGCGTTGCAACATATAAGGGCGAAATCATACAAGCTACGCGCGAATTTGGTTGATTTTGGTGGAACTGCACAAAAAGAACAACTGGTTTATTTAGCACGAGGTGTCATGTCAATGTCCGAACTGATGGCAAACCCTGCCCATTCCACAATCGTAGGCATTTGATATTTTGGAATGGGACAACCTTGTCAAATTTTGCTCATTGATTTTAGCAAGACATGCATTTGATATTTTCGAATGGGACGCCCTTTGCTGTCAGCAGCGTCGATCAATTTTTCTTTATTCTTTAGTTGTGAAGTAAATATTGCCTTTGACATGTGAGTCACTGAGATGCATAATCATCGATTGTTTTGAATGTTCTCTATGAATTGCCAGGCCTGTGTGTTTGATTGCAATGTACAGAAACGCTAAAAAGCTGCTCAAACTCTTTGTACTCCTTCTATTCCTTTTTACTTCGCACATTGTGAAAGTGCATACTTTTTTGTATAAGATTGGTCAAAGTAGAGATACTTTGACTGCAGACGAAACTTGTATGCAGACTAGAAAGGACCGGAGGGAGTACATGTGAAGCTGCTGCAAACGAGGTGATCACCCTAGGAATAATGCTAGTACGTATTTTTTTGCATGTTCATCCAATGCCAGTGATACAGGAATTCGAACTAATCAAAATAAATTCATTCATACACGGTCGGATTTCATATAAACATGCCAGATTTCATTACATTCCATACATTCTTCAACTAAAAAGGGGTGCGCTGGAGGTATAATTAATTAACTGAAGCTACCCACCTGTGTCCTACTGAGCCAAACAGAAGCTTCCGTGACTTAACTGCAGGTGTAGTTGCGTAACTAACATGTGGCCTGTTGGGCCCATGTGTCAGTCAGCCAACTGCACCAGCAGTTAAGTAGAAGCAGCTTTATTCTCTAGCAGAACTCCCCGACTCCACGTCGCTGCCAAGAAGCTAACCGGCCGTAAATGAGCAACCCGCCTAGCTTGGCTTCAACAGGAGGGTAGCAACGGTGGCCTTACTTGGACCCGAGCGGCGGCGACCTACCGTGTTCTACTCTTCCTCGTTTTCTGTGTGGCGCGGCCTCGTTGGCAGCGGGGCGGGGCCTCGGCGGAGCTGGCGATGTCCTCTATCTCATTACCAGCGGGCGGCACCTCAGCGGAGTGGTGGAAATCCTTCCCCGCGTTGCCGGCAGGGTAGGGCCTCGGCTGAGCCGGTGATGTCCTCTGCCTCGTTGTTGGCGGGGCGGGGCCTCGGTGGAGCCGGCGGTGTCCTCTGCCTCGTTGTTGGCACCGCGGGGCCTCGGCGGAGCAGGGCCTCGTCGACGCCAGTGGAGCGGGGACTAGTCCGAGCCATCATTGTCCTCTGCCTCGTCCTCGGTCTCGCCAAACAGCGCCTCGCACGCTTCATCTCCCTCTTTGCTAGCCTCTTTGTAGGCGGCCGCAGCCTTCGCCACCCGCATGCGGTACCGCCAGCGCTCGAGGCGGCCCTTGCGGGCGGAGCGGGTACGAGTCGAGCAGCGCCTACTGCTCCGCCCGCTCCGCGGCGATCTGCTCCTCCGTCTGCAGGTGCTCCTGGAGGAGATGGTGGTTGTAGGCAGCGTTGGCCTGCGCCTCCCGGAACTGCTCCGGACGCATCTGCCTCACACTGTCCATATATTGGGCACGGGCCTCGCTGATGGTCATGGTGCAATGCACCGGCGAGGATGGCGCGGAGGAGGGGGTTGGCGCCGGATCGTCGACTACCATGTTCTCCATTGAGACGTCGCCGTCCTCCGGCTGCCTGCCGGCCAGCCGGTCGGCAGCAATGACTGCCATCTCCTTGTGGTCCGTCATCCGCCTGTCCCAAAGAGCACTGGAGCGCGAGGAAGCCATGGTGGGCAGTAGTGGTGTGGACAGGAGAAAGGGAACGAATGCGGATGACTGCGGCTATGGCCGGCGCAGCAGTTTATATAGCAATGGTGGGCGAGCGAAGGGACGGACATGTGGCGCCGGAGTAGCTGCCTCGACAACCGCGTATCATTAATGTGGGCGGCATATGGACGGACGGAGGACACTTGTGTTGTTTGAAGGCGGAGCAATCGCCTGCACCGGGAAGCAGGGCGGGCGGCGCTGACTATTTCGGGCGGAAAGCGCGCGCGGGCGAGGAGATGACTTTACTTGGAGAGGATGACAATGGGGACCCACCAGGTCCATAGCCTCACGTACGCAAGTGCCTCCTTATTATATATATATGTATAAAACTATACTCCCTCTGTCTAGGTGAATAAGTCGTATTAGAAGGTGCATCACGACCTAGGTACAAGCAGATTGGTGGAAAAGAAAAATATTTCTCTCTTCTAAACACAACATTTAATCACAGCAGTTAAGAGGATGCCTTATTAGCTACCCATGCAGGCCATCATAATTCATAGCATGCAAAGCGCTTTTATTTCTTGCCTAATAACTGCATGGACATGCTGCATGCATTGGTCCTTGCCCGAGCAAAAAAAGGGGGGAAAGGGGTTTCCACAGGAGACAACGAGACAAAAAGGGAGTAATTTATTTTGCTTCCCCCTGGTTTCCTGACATCACGGTCCAACACCATTGTCAACCTATGTAGTAGTCAATAAACGAGAGAATTGCACAAGAAGCGGCCGACAGCTGGGACCAAGCAGCTCGAGCAGTATTTGTGTTTTTGAGGTGTGAGCACTGTAGAGTTTTTCGATGTTTAGCCCAGATATTAATTTTTCTCCTCTGAACAACAACGAAAACATCGCTGCAGGTATTAACTGGGCGGGCTGTGGCCCGTCTAGCCCAGGCTAGATATCCAGCCCAGATATTAATTTTTTTCAAGCTGAAAATGGCTAGCCCAGCTATACTTTTTTTTAGGAATACCCAGGCAAGGTCAAGTTGTTATTCTCCGCCCCACTGGGCTGCAAATCTTTCCTAGGAGGGATGCATTAGGCTTAACAAAAAATGGGCTTTAAGAAATAATAAATGGGATGTAATTATAAAAACCGGGCAGAAACTATAAAAAAATGCACCAAACACGTGATTACTTTATAAAATATTATTTTTGGATATTGAAAATTTTAATTTCATTAATTGTTGCGGGCGCAATGTTTCGTTGGATTTTTATGTAATATAAAATTATATTGAAATTGTATTTAATCTGACTAGAAATTTTGGGATAAAAATATTTCGGATCCCATCAAAATGTGGGAAATTTTATTGAATTCTGTTTTGAACGGTTGGTTGAAATGGGCTGTACTTTTAACAAACTGTAAATGGGCTGTAGTAAATTCCATTAGAATTCAAAAATGGGCTACACATTCTTACAAATCTCAAATGGGCTATAAGTTCTCTGCCACACACTTCTGGCCTTACTAAGTTGACGCGTCCCCTAAAAAACAGACTTGACGTGTATGCAAGGCTTTGTCAACTTATAGTCAACACAAGGTTCTAGCAGCAGTGGTTGTTGGATATCCATCCAACGGATGCCGTGCTTCTTCTTCAATCTCGGATATTCTAGCTTCACCCGCCCAAAAAATGATTCCTCCCCCTGACATCTGGGGCGCATCGTTTCGGAAGCTGACCTGTGGGCCTACTAAGTTGACATACCAAGGGCTTTGTCAACTTAGTCAATATAAACGATTCTAGCTGCAGTGACCGTACAATGTCCATCCAACGGCCGCAGTGCTTCTTCAACCTCTGGTCTTCTTGCTCCAGCCGCCCAAAGCAGCGCCGGTCGTGCCGCCTGCTCCTGCCTCCCATGGCCGGCTGTGCTGCCACGGAGGCCTCACCGCCCCTACTATTCCCACCGCTGGCCAGGCCCTGCGGCGACGACAGCCTCACACCGCAGCCGAACGAGTGAACCGTCATACTCCTCTCCGCATGGGCATCCACTGCCGCGTCTTCACCGGCTCCGCGTCGTCCCCTTCCTAGGCCTCGCCGTCGTCCACCGCCCTGGTGCTCTCAGCGCGGCGTGGTCAACATGGTCAAGGAATGACTTCCATCGGACGTGGACTATATGTGGAGAGGCTGACAACTGGGTCCACGGCGGCAGCAAGGAAGTGCCTCCTTATTACACGGAAAATAATGATTCCTCCACCTGACAGCAGGGACCCACCGGACGGGCCACCGGTATTTTGCGAAAAGAATTGTTTCCCCCTGACTGCTGGGACCCACCGGAAGTGCCTCCTTATTACGCACAAAAAATGAATACTCACCCGGCTAGCTGGGACCCACCTTGCTGGGAGGCTGACTTGTGGGCCTACTAAGTTGACGGGGACGAATGGCTTTGTCAACTTAGTCAATATGAACGATTCTAGCTCTAGTGACCATACGATGTCCATCCAACGGCCGTAGTGCTTCTTCAACATCTAGTCTTCTTGCTCCAGCCGCCCAAAGCAGCGCCGGTCGTGCCGCATGCTCCTGCCTCCCGTGGCCGGCTGTGCTGCCGCAGAGGCCTCACCACCCCCCTACTATTCCCACCGCTGGCCAGGCCCTGCGGCGACGACAGCCTCACACCGCAGCCGAACCAGTGAACCCTCGTAGTCCTCTCCGCGCGGGCTTCCACTGCCACGTCGTCCCCTTCCTAGGCCTCGCCATCGTCCACCGCCGTGGTGCTCTCCGCACGGCGTGGTCAACGTGGTCAAGGAACGACTTCCATCAGAAGAGTATTGTATGTGGAGAGGCTGACAGCTGGGTCCACGGCCACAGCCCAATTTTTTTGTGATTTGCCAAGTAAGTCGCTTTGTTAGGCCTGTTGGGCTGCAAATCTTTCAAGACGAGGAGAGCTTTCATTCGGCTGGCCGAGAAAATGGCCTATTAGTAATGAGAAATGGGTTGTACATTTTTAAAACACATCAAACTGGCAATTAATTTCAAATATCTTTTTTTTCATTTCAAGATTTTAAATTACATTAATTTTTATTCGTGGAGAATTTGTTGGATTTTATATTGATATACATTTGTTTTTAAAATCAGTTTGAATGTGAGTCAAAATTTCGGGATTAAAAACAGTTCAGACCGCACCGAAATATGCAAAATTTCGTGTAATTTTTTAACCGTTGCCACAATATGGGCTGTAATGCTAACAAAAAGAATATGGGCTCCAAAAAAAACCTTAAGAATTAGCAAATGGGCTGTAAATTATTAGAAATAATGGCAGATGGGTTGTATGCTGTTTTCCATAGATTTGAGGCTTTCCTAAAAAAAGGTTGACACACAAGCACTGACTGTTGGATGTCCATCCAACGGCCGTCGTGCTTCTTCAATCTCTGGTCTTCCTGCTCCAGCCACTCAAACAAGCGCCGGCGGGACTGCCTGCTCCCTCCTCCTCGCGGCTGGCTGTGCTGCCGCACAGGCCTCACCGCCCGACCGTACTCCCATCGTTGGCCTAGCCATCCCTCTACTCACCCACACCTGCTGTTATTCTCCGGCGATGACAGACGAACTAGTAAACCCTCGTACAATCATACTCCCCTCCGCGTGGGAAACAACTGTCGAGTCTTCCCTGCCTCCGTGTCGTCCCCTTCCTAGGCCTCGCCGTCGTCCACCGCCCTGGTGCTCTCGGCGCGGCGTGGTCAACGTGGTCAAGGAACAACTTCCATCGGACGTGGACTATACGTGGAGAGGCTGACAGCTGGGTCCATGGCCGTAGTAAGGAAGTGCCTCCTTATTATGCGGAAAATAATGATTCCTCCACCTGACAGCTGGGACCCACCGGACGGGCCACTGTATTTCACGAAAAAAACGTTTCCCCCTGACTGCTGGGACCTACCAGCTACATCTTCGCATGCAAGGAAGTGCGTCCGGGCAAAAAAAATGATTCGCCCCCTGACTACTGGGACCCACTAGCTACATCTTCACAGGCAAGGAAGTGCCTGACAGTCGGGACCCACCTGGTCGAAGCGTACGTAGCGTTGTCATTCTGGTCGCGAATGTGTACGTACATACTGGTCGATGTAGAGGCGCGCATGTGTCGTAGTAGAGGCGCGCACGTAGCATGTACACGTACGTACAGCGGCCAGGGTGCAAGAAAGAAAATACGGCCACATATGTGTACATACGGGCGGGGTCTCGAACGCCTACTCGCGCATATGTACGGCCAGGGCTCGTGTACATGGCTGGGTCGGAATGGAGAAACAACGTCGTCGTCGTGTTCATGGGGAGGCAACAGAATGCATCGTGTTCATGGGGAGGCAACAGAATGCGTCATGTTCATGGGAGGCAACGGAATGCGTGGGAGCCAACCGGCTGGGTCGGGACGGAATGCGTGGTCGTGTTTATCGGGAGGGCTTGGACGGAACAGGCGATGGAAACAAGGCCTGGCGTACCGCAAAACGGAGGAAACGGCCTTGTGTTCGACCGGCCACGTTCGAAACGGGATCCTGTTCATCGGGAGGGGTCTGGCGTACCGCAAAACGCAGGAAACGGAACTCCTATGGTCGAAATGGGGGTCCTGTTGATCGGGAGGGGTGTGGCGTACCGCAAAACGGACGAAACGGACTTGTGTTGGAGCGCTACGGTTAGAACGGGGGTCCTGTTCATCGAGAGGGGTGTGGCGTACCACAAAACGTGACTCCACGGGATACTGTTCATCTCCACCGTCGACCCCCTCCTGCCTCCACGAGCTACTGTTTATCCACCGTCGACCTCCTCCAGCCTCCACCTGCGACTGTTTATCCACGGGCTCCTGTTCATCCAGCCTCAACCGCGCGCTACTCCACCGGCTACTGTTCAACCAGCCCTCTCCACGGGCTCCTGTTCAACCACCCCTCCATGTGCTACTGTTCATCCTGCCCTCCACCATCTACTGTTCATCGTGCCCTCCACGGGGTGGTCCTGTTCATCCAGCCCCAACCGGCTCGATCAATCGGGGTTCTGTTCATCCAGAGGCAACACCACGGGGTCCTGTTCATCCACCCCCACCGGGAACTGTTCATCCACCCCCCCCCCCACAACACTCACTACTCATCCAGAGGCAGCATCGATCGGCTTCAGTTAGCAGCAGTAGCGAAGGAATCGCTCGATCGGGTTCAGTTAACAGCCATCGATCGATCGCTCGGGTTCAGTAACACGTAGCCTGCAGTGCAATCGCTCGGGTTCAGTTAGAGCTCAACGCCTCGCTCGGGTTCAGTTAGAGCCAACGCCTCGCACACACGCGCGTACGTGTACGAGAGAAACGCGCATCGCTCGGCCTCTGACCTCCCACCGTAACCAGGAACTCCCTGAAATTTTCCTCGCCCTCGCTTCTACCACGGTTTTTTCCGTCATGGACGGCCCAAAGAATGTCATGCAGATGCGTCTCCGGCCCGCCCAGGACGAAAAGCCCATTTTCTGTCATGATTTTTTGTCATAGAAGTAGGAGCCCACCACATCTATGATGATACCGGGTTTTGTCACAATTATCGTCATAGAAGTGTCATATGTATGACAGAAAAAAAATTTCGTTCGGCCCAAAATGTCACGTATGTGTCTTTTTTTGTAGTGTCCATAGCCCATTGATTATCCGCGTCAATGTGAGACTTTCTCCCTTTTTGTCTTCTCACACAACCTCAATCATCATATTCTATTCCACCCATAGTGCTATGTCCATGGCTCGCGCTCATATATTGCGTAAAAGTTGAAAGACTTTGAAAGGCTAAGTATGAAACAATTGCTTGGCTTGTCATCGGGGTTGTGCACGATGAGAGCATTTTGTGTGATGAAAATGAAGCATGGCCAAACTATATGACTTTGTAGGGATAAGTTTTCTTTGGCTATGGTATTTCGATAAGACATAACTAGCGGGTCCACCCACGCATTTGCGTGGCTAGATCTTTATCATTTACTATTTTGAGACAACAATGTGTTGGCATTTAAGTATTTGTTTTCCTCATGGTGAAACCTCCATAGTATACCATTAAATGTTATTTAGTTCTGCCCCACTAAACGGGGACTCAACAATAATGGGTCTTAGATTATGTCATGGTAATAACAAACTTGAAATTTAAATATGATATCTTGATAATAAAGCACATTTATAAGTAATGATTTAAATGCTATCACAATGTAAGCATCCGAGGCTACCTCAGTGTGGCTGTACATTTCAAATGTGTAAATCATTTTCTTGCGTCTTTATTCCTCTTTACATCGGTAATCGTCATTAAGAAACAAATGTAGTAGCATTCTCGGGTCGCTTGCTATTCTTCTTTTTGTCCAATTTCCCTCCTTCAATGAGTGCATCAGACCTGATTTTAAAATCATGCTTTGCTTACCCCAACTCATATGTCATTGAAGTAGGTGTATGATGAATATGGGTTAGGTACATTGATAGAGAGGTGGAGTTCGCTAGTACTCCAGCCTTATCAATGATATACTCAATTGATTAGTTTTATAAAACAAATAAGTTTATGCACAAATTTACTATTCCATTATGTGCAAAGCACTTGTGATTCGTGGTCCTTCCTAATTTTTTGCCATATGATTTCGTGTTGTCGGTTTTGCACATCATCAAGCTCATATGTATCTTATAGTATGTATTGCTGATAGCAAAAGTGCCTTACTCTACTCTACACTAATAGACCATACTTTTGTTGCACATCGTTCTTCCTTCCTTCCTTAACCCTCAAGTTTTTTCGTCATATTTCTTGTGTTGCTCACCTATGGTCACGTCCAATTCGTCTAGTCTATGGAAAACATATAGCTTTACGTGATTTAGAGTCTCCATGTCTACATGCGTAGTCATCAAGCTTCAAGTACGTGTAAAATTGCACAAAAAGTTTTATGCTTGATTTTTATGTATGTTCCAGAAAACACAACCTTGTGATCAATAAAATTGTTTTCAGTATGTCGCACAAATCTCACCAACTTTTCATGGAAATTTACACACACAGAAAACAAATGTGTACATGAGAAAAAAGTTCAAAAGTTTTGACATTTGAAAATAGATTAATTTTACCTGGAAGCTCATCCATTTTAACATTTTTACAAAAAGGAAAAGGCCAACGCATCCTTACTCTGAAAATAATTAATCACATCCAAAATGCGCGTGCGGTACCTAGACATTCTGTAATACCACAGTCTACAGAATCGTTCATGCTGCTGGAGTGATTCACGATGGAAGCTTTGTATATCGCCGTGCTTTGAGCCGCTCCTACTTGGGACGCCGCCACAGCAGATGTTACGTCAGCTGCTGTTCCTCCAGCTCGCCACCACGCGCTAGCGCATCCACTACCGCACAAACTGCTCTCGGTCTGCACCAGCGGCCTCAGCGAGGTCGTCTGTTCTGATCCTCTTCTTCTTCTTCTTCCCACGCTGCCATCACGTTCCTCTCGCTTTGACACTGATTTGCTGTGCCTATTGTCGTGCTTGTGGAAGCGATTGTCGTCCGAGGATTCGAGCCGGTGGCGCTCCAGAAGGAGCTTCCTGGCTGCTCGAAGACCAACGATGAAGCCGAGATAGTGGGACAGAGTCTGGTCTCGAGCCACATGTCGGATGACTGTTCGACACAGAGTCTGGTGTCGAGCCTCAGGTAGCGTGTTGTCACCGAGGTCCAGGTGCATCTAGTTCGGCCTCGCAAATCTTGCAATTCTTGGTGAGGATGATGGCCTTCTCCCACACCATTGTCCTTGCGTTGCTCCCGGCGGCTCAGCGGCCTCGCGAGATCGCCTGTTCCCATCCTCTTCTTCTTCCCATGCTGCCATTATGTTGTTCTTGATCCGACAGTGCTTCACGTGCCTGTTGTTGTGCTTGGGGAAGCAATTGCCGTCCAAACCGGTGGCGCTCCAGCAGGAGGTTCTTGGCTGCTCGATGACGACGATGACGCGAGTTAGCGGGACATAGTCCAGTGTCTAGAGGCCAGCCAGATGACTGTTCAACACGGCGGCGTTAATGGCGCCGATGTCAGCCTCAAGCAATATGTTGTTGCCAACGTCGAGGTGCATCAGGGTCGGCCTCACTGAAGATTTTGGGTGAGGATGGTGGCCTTCTCCCACAACTTTGTCCATATGTTTCACCTAGTGGCCAAGCGACATCTTGTCCTTGATGCAGATGAGGTTCTTCCTGAGTCTCATGGAGCTTGGACAGCTTCCGTCGTTGCGACGCCAAAGCCGATGGGATACCCGAGCGTCCTTTCTTGAGTTGGAACCGAGCCGAGGCAAGTTATAGTTCTCCTATGTTTGCTCACGTTGGCAACAATGACTGATCTGATTGGATTCAGGATTAAACTTTCCTTTTTATACATCAGGAATAGAACTTTCTTCCTTTGCCGTAGCTGTAGTATCTAGGTTTCCATCAACTGTACGTGTTGGAATTGATTCTCTAAAAACATGAGTTGGAATTATTTGTCTCCGTACATGATACATACACTTGTTTTTTTTGTGAAGCCTTATTAGACACTAAATCATAGGCGTACCTGTTTCTTTTGTGAAGCCTTAATTTCATAGGCGTACGTGGTCCCCTTTTTCCCAAAGCTGGATATTCTTTCCTAAATTCCTTAGTTACATCTAGATGATTACGTTTCCTAGATTCCACTAAAAAAAGATGTTGCACAGACGTGACAACATGCAGGTCCAATAAGCTGATAAATATATATTAGCATGTTACGTAAAAACTTCTAAATCTCAGCCATTAATTTTCAAATCAAACGGTGCAAATAATATTAACATATGTGGATAAATGCAATAGCTTGTTTGCCTCTTGTCTTAAGTATATAATAGATAGATTGCTTGATTAGCATACTTGGAGTATTACTATTTTTATGTCAATAATAAAATTTTATCTTGAATCTTTCGGATCTGAACATTCATGCCACAATAGAGAAAAATACATTGAAGAATATTTTAGAAAACATTCCACATCAAAAAATTCTGTTTTTATCATTTACCTACTCGAGGACGAGCAGGAATTAAGCTTGGGGATGCTGATACGTCTCCAACATATCTATAATTATTGATTGTTCCATGCTATTATATTATCTGTTTTGGATGTTAATGGGCTTTATTTTACACTTATATATTATTTTTGGGACTAACCTATTAACCTGAGGCCCATACAAAATTGCTGTTTTTTGCCTATTTCAGTGTTTCGTAGAAAAGAAATATCAAACGGAGTCCAAACGGAATGAAACCTTCGGGAACGTGATTTTTGGAACAAACGTGATCCAGAGGACTTGGAGTGGACGTCAAGCAATCAACAAGGCGGCCACGAGGCAGGGGGGCGCGCCCTCCCCCTCATGGGCCGCTCGTAGCTCCACCGACCTACTTCTTCCTCCTATATATGTTCACATACCCCGCAAACATCCAGGAGCACCACGAAACCCTATTTCCACCGCCGCAACCTTCTGTACCCAAGAGGTCCCATCTTGGGGCCTTTTCCGGAGCTCCGCCGGAGGGGGCATTGATCACGGAGGGCCTCTACATCAACTCCATGGCCCCTCCGATGATGTGTGAGTAGTTTACCTCAGACCTTCGGGTCCATAGTTATTAGCTAGATGGCTTATTCTCTCTCTTTGGATCTCAATACAAAGTTCTCCCCGATTCTCTTGGAGATCTATTCGATGTAACTCTTCTTTTTACGGTGTGTTTGTCAAGATCCGATGAATTGTGGGCTTATGATCCAGATTATCTATGAACAATATTTGAATCTTCTCTGAATTCTTTTATGTATGATTGGTTTATCTTTGCAAGCGTTTTCGAATTATCAGTTTGGTTTGGCCTACTAGATTGATCTTTCTTGCAATGGGAGAAGTGCTTAGCTTTGGGTTCAATCTTGCGATGCTCGATCCCAGTGACAGAAAGGGAAACGACACATATTGTATTGTTGCCATCGAGGATAAAAAGATGGGGTTTATATCATATTGCATGAGTTTATCCCTCTACATCATGTCATCTTGCTTAAGGCGTTACTCTGTTCTTATGAACTTAATACTCTAGATGCATGCTGGATAGTGGTCGATGTGTGGAGTAATAGTAGTAGATGCAGGCAGGAGTCGGTCTACTTGTCGCGGACTTGGTGCCTATATACATGATCATGCCTAGATATTCTCATAATTATTTGCTTTTCTATCAATTGCTCGACAGTAATTTGTTCACCCACTGTAATACTTATGGCCCCCGGGTCTATTTTCCATCATACAAGTTTCTAATCTATTTTATTTTGCAATCTTTACTTTCAATCTATATCATAAAAATACCAAAATACTTATCTTATTATTATCATCTCTATCAGATCTCACTCTTGCAAGTGGCCATGAAGGGATTGACAACCCCTTTATCGCGTTGGTTGCGAGGTTCTTATTTGTTTGTGTAGGTACGAGGTGACTGGCGCGTGGTCTCCTACTGGATTGATACCTTGGTTCTCAAAAACCGAGGGAAATACTTACGCTGCTTTACTGCACCACCCTTTCCTCTTCAAGGGAAAACCAACGCATTGCTCAAGAGGTAGCATACATGCCAGCGCCAGCACCCGTGCCCGTGCCCATGCGTGCCCCTCCACCCACCGCTGCGCCAGTCCTCGTGCGTTTGGCTGCACCAGCCACGCTCATGCCCCTGTGCGCGCCCCCCTTAGCGGCATGGGACGCCGCTGTCGACCGCTACCTCTCAATGCCGCCAGCTGCCGTCCTCCCGTGCCCTGGCCGTCGATCGAGTGACGACATGATGTTTGATTTACAAGTGAAAAACATTCTGTGCTGTATTGAAGACTTCAACAACAGCGTCCTGGAGGACGACAACGACAACGACGGCGCGACACGCTGCCTCCGCCGCCGCCGGAAATATTTTTTTAGGTTTGAGCGAACTTGCGTTTTTCTCTCTTAATGTACAGACTTATCAAACAATTTTCTTTTGAAAAAAATGTCAATGGTTTTTAAATATAAAATACTCATCGCAAACATTTTAGTTAGAACACCCATATGCAAACTGACAGCTTCCCCAAGAAGCCAAGGGAAAATGTGCCGAGCAGGATTTTTGCGGCTCTTGATCGCAAACGTTTTAGATAAAACACCCGCATGCAAAGTGAGAGCAGGATTTGTGCATCTCTTCAACGCAAACAGTTCTTTTGGATGACCTATGTGCAACCACTTACAAACAATTTGGTAAGATTTGCATCTGTCATATTGGGTATGTTGCCATTTGTCAAACTGGAAAGATTGTCATTTATTGATCTAGTAACATTGCCATTTGTCAACCTTGTAATACTGCGATTTGTCAAAATATGAAGCTAAAAATCACTAGCAGTATCTAATTTTTGCAACTAAAATTCAGTAATTAAGCATAGATTTCATTCATAGGTTAAGCAGTCGTTCTTTATACAAACAGTTCAACTCGACAGCTGAACCGACCAAACATTTCACCAATTGTTGCCAACCATGTACTGAAATAACTAGTTCTACTTTATATACTAGCTAATTTTAAGTACGTTGTAAAGTTCCACCACATCTATAGTCAGATGAACTGAACAAAATATCCCCTAAATACTACAACTACTACTATGGAGGGGCTTTGTACTACTTCCGGCTGCCTCTCCTCTACCGAGCGCACTCAGTAAGAGGCAGAGGAGGAGAAGCCTACTGACGAGCTGGACAACTGCAATACGGTGCCTGCCGCTGCTGCAGCTTCAGTGACGCTCACCTCGAACACCCTCTGCCGCTCCAGACGACCCTCTCGAAGCGGCGGTTCTCCTCGTAGATCTCCTGATTCCTCGCCTCTGAGGCGGCGTGTGCCGCGGCCACGGCAGCGGTAAGGCTCTTTGCGTGCTCGATGAGGTGCTCCTCCTCCTCCCGCAGGAACTCGGTATAGCATGCAAGGTCGCTGACGCATGTGCGGGCATCCACCTCCGCCTCCCGCCTTCGAGCGGCGGTGGTGGAGCGGGTGATGAGCTCGACGGTCGACGGTGGGCTGGCGGCCATGGCGACCGATGATGGGGTGGCGGCCACGACCACCACCTCCCGCCTTCGGGCTGTGGTGGCGGAGCGGGTGATGGGCACGGTGGCCGGCACTAGCGTGGCGGCCACGACGGCCACCTCCCGCCTTCGGGCCACGGCGGCGAAGCGGGCGATGGCCCTGGCTTTCGACGGTGGTGTGGCGGCAACGGCGGCTGGAAACAGCTGCCGACGGGCAGCGGCGGTGGAGCATGTGGTGCGTGTTCCATGCACACCCAACAGGGACACCACGCGCACTACACTATGCTGGGGACTGAGACACCGCCGTGGTGTAGCCTCCCAGCTGGAGCTGTCCTCTTATGACGGCGGAGTGGCTGAGCAACGACGACGGACCGGAGCCATTGGCGATTGTGGGAGAAGTAGATCAGATAAGCTACAGGAAAGGAGGGGAAAACGCGACGCAGGACTCGCCGGCCGTGAGGGTTTATATAGCAGGCCTGTAAGCATTGGGATTTTGGGGGATTTCACCGAGTAGGGCGGGAAGCTTGCCCAGGAACCCGCGAGGTTGTGTGGGAACGGGCTCACCGACGATTCATTGGCGCCACCGTTTGGCCAAAATAACGCCCCCGCGCGCTGCGCAAGCTTGCGCTGTAAGTCGTCTGCGGCAGCGAGGTGACAAGACGTGTGAGAGGAGGACGAAAGGCCACGTACACATACGGTTAATAAAAACACATTTGCGATTTAATTACCCACTGTATCCCATCCTGGTTTATAAGTATGATTGAACTAATAAAATACGAGTGCATGTCGCCAAAGATTATATAGTTGGATTCGTATTTCAACATAGTTCCCAATTATATAATTTTTATAACATGCATTAACATTTTGTTGGTTAAATTTGAGGGCAAAGTATGGCATGGAATATAAAGGGGACTATAGACCAAGGCAGAGGTAGTAGCACATGATCGCTCTCTACGCAGCGACGCAGCTGTCGGCCGGCTTGTAGGCGACCATTTCCTGCGTGTTCAACTACTCTATGCGTGCGGTTGCTTGCGGTTTAGGTGGCCGTAGGGTGCTCTGCTCGCATCCCGCCACACACGCTCTGCTCTCGCATCCCTCCAGGTGCTCTGCCCTCGTCCCTCCATACGTGCTGCCAGTGTTTGGGGCCGGTGCACGATCACACACGTTCGTGTGCATGCGGTTGCGCAGGGCGTGGCGCAACAATGCAGTTACCCGCTGCAAAAACTGCCATGCGGACGGGCCGAGAATCCAGGCCGCCCGGCCCCCATATATTCCTACGACCATTTACCTTCATCTCTCGCATCACACGACACAATAAGCACACCCACGACGACACATACAGAGAGGACATCCAGCGGTTCCAATGGCGATCCCCATGGCTCTAATGGCGCTCCCAGCGGCCGACGACGACAACGGCGGGCAGTTCACCACGCATCACGTAGTGGACACCCACGTGAGGGGGAAGGCCCTCTCGATGGTGTACACGAACGATCCTGTCTCGGTGGAGAGCTCCATCCAAACTATGGAGCAGTTCCTTGCCGAGGACAAGTACCAAGTGGTCGGCTTCGACCTCGAGTACACCATCGGTCGTGCCGGGCATGATCAGAAGGTTGTCGTCGCCCAGTTGTGCGTGCGACATGACGTCCTTGTCTACCACTACCACCTTGCCACAAGGCCTTGCGAGCGTTTCTCCAGGTTTATCAATAGCTCCAACTACAGTTTCGCTACGGTGGACACCACCAACGATCTAAAAGCGCTCAAGGTTTCGGGCTTGAAATGCCCGAATCTTGTCAACATCCAGCACCACTACAAGGTTTGGGGCAGCGACAAAAACAAACTGAACTCCCTGGTTGACCTCGCCTCGGCCATCATCGACCCCTACTACATGAAGACAAAGAATAAGAGCAAGAAGGATAAGAACGCCTGGCACAGTGTGTGGCATGAGAGACTGGATGAACAACATGTCAAGTACGTGGCCAAGGACGCATACACAAGCTACGAGATGTATAGGCAGATCGTTGACATGAGGAAGTGTCTTCTTCCTGCCCCAGACGAGGGATCGAGCCACAGAGCAGTGCTGGGAGCGTCACAAGAAGTAGATGGCTATACGATCGTTTCTCCTACTTTAGAATGCATGCAATTGTTTATTGAGGTGTGTGCGAATGATCTGTATAGTCACTTATGTAATTGGATGTCTATTTTTGTTATATATATACATGTTATTCTTCCGTAGACAGAGCAAATCACATGGCTTAGTAGCAGCAATCGTTTGTGTTATTATTGGTCTTCGCACACATTTCTGATTACAGACCTATTTGTCGCGTATCACACATCTTGTTTAGTTGAATCGTTTCCATTGTGATACCTAATCAGACACAGTTCATCCTAGTGAACCGTATGCTGTATATCGCACACACCTTCATTTGGTTCCCTGTTTCTTTTGTTCCTCCTCTTCACAAACAGTTAATTGAACTGAACCGTATGCCCTGCATCGCACACGCAACTAAAATCTGAACCGTGTTTGATGCATCCGTCATCGCAAACGTTTTGCACCTTTTTGACAGTTTTTACACTCCCGTTTGCGATTATGGCATCGCACACAGTTTCGTCGAAGGGTCTCTGATCGTAGTGTCGCGTTTGGACCATCCTGCAGTAGTGTTAGTTCATTAAGGAGCATCACATGACCACATCCTGGCCAAGGTAATGCCAAACCAGACGAACCAAGCAACAGGGCACCAACCCGAGAAATTATCAAACCTGAGTGTAGGAGTCAAAGCATGTGACAAAGAGGACCCATAGATCTTAATCCTATGATTGGGTTACCTTGATGAATTACATAGTATTTGTGGATGCTTACTAGGGGTTCCAACCATAAGAACATGTTAATCAATGGATTTTGCTGCATGTTAGCATAGGCCTCTCTCGCATATAAAATTGAATGTGTGGTTATCAGTTATAGTATCGTAGCCAGTGGCCTAGGACAGGCAACACACATCGCCACTACCCCACACTTGTTATCTTTTACTGCATTGCATATTTAAACTCCAGTACCTACCGTGGCTTTAGTTGTACTCTATAATCTTGCACTGCCTCCTTTGCACTAGCAAATTAATTTGAATCTAGAGAGTCTAGGAAAAGCAAACATTCGGTGTCCGAAAGGTTGTATCATTGACAAATAGAACCTGAGAGAATATGATTCCTACTTTAGCTCGCTTGGGATATATACACTCCATACTTACCACCTCCACTTTGGAAAATGCTAGACAATTCCTTACACTTGGGGATTATCAAGAGGCTAAGGGGGAAATGTTTTCCAACCATAGCACATAAGCAGCATATCCAACTTTTCCAAAGTGGGGATTATCATGATTATTGGACCAAATATATGTATCACCAGTCATAACTCTCTCTCCCCCTCTAGCTCCCCCCCTCTCTCTCTCAACTCATAGGCATAAGTGCAACACCATAAAAATCCCGGCTAATTCACTAAAAAATCCCTCTTATCTTTCTCATGGGCAACACCATACACAACAATCATAGCCTAATGCAAATGAAGTTGATGTCAAACACTTGGATTTTGATATGGTACTTACCCTGGAATGCGCTGGTGATATTAAATCTCTACAGGATTCAACACCACCCAGAATCCCACCAGATCTTTCCACAACAGGAATCCAGTGCCAAGAAAATTGATCAAGAGTATAAACTTTCCTAAAAAATCTAGGTGAATAATATTTTTTCATAGTTTCATGCAACTCCCAGAAAATCAACCTCCTGATATTTAAAAATCTCATGCAAGCAAGTAACTAAACATTTCTTACCACAACCTCTACAGTTGCAAATGAGTCCTATCATTGATACCTGCTATTTTAATTCCTACTTCTGGTTGCAATTAGGCTCCCATACAAAGGATGGGGTTGTGCAACCTTACCACCACCATGAACCTTCTTATTTAACATGCTCCTTCTCTGCGCATTCCCAATAGCCATGGGTATGTGATTCTTCTTCACCCTGTTCTACAGTTCCTTCATAGTTTTTTTCCTTTTCAAACTAGATCTAGAGACTACTGCTGTGAAATCATCTAATTTATCTCCCCAGTCCAAAATTCTAACAAGGCTAGTTTTCTCCTCCACTTCATTAGTGATTTTATGATGTAAATTAAATCTCGCCATCTCTAAATCTCCAACAACATCAATAGTATACACATGCAAATAACCAACACATGTATAGTTCTAAAACTTTAACATTGATATCATCATTGGAGAGAACATAGAAATAATTTTCAAATGAAAAATTATAACATTCCATGTTCCGAGTAGCCATCCTTCATGTAGCCCTGTTAGCAATTCTCTCATGGCCCACTCCTTCTTGAGCTAGTCTTGCACTCACCCTTGCAGGTTGGTCAATTCCCATATGATCTTCAACCAACCTAAATTTTTCTTGAAGCCTCACACTTGCCTCAGAAAGATTGTGAATTGTTTAGATCCTAAGAGCAGGGTTCAGAGGGTTAACTACCCCCACCTCCATCAACCACACCCACAATTGATCCATCAATTATAGTGGGATGTTGAATATCTTCCTTCCTCAGCTCTAGTATCAACCGAGTCACTATCGTCAGATGATAAGCCACTATGTGCTTGCCCCTACAGCCCTAGTGGCCTAGTTCATGTTCCTTCTGTTCTTCTATTGGCTCAAGGTGGTACTAGTAATTATTTTTTGACATGTCAGTTTTATCACTACCTGATTTGATCAAGGATTACATAAACTCTTGAAATGCGGGGCCATCCCTAAGGTTCATGACGCCACCCAAAGCAGGGTTAAATGATCGATTTTATATTGGACATGTCTAGCGGGCACCCGGCCTCCCTGGGATCGCTAGCAAGCGCCCACCCAAAAAGGAAACCACTTGGGCCCCCCGAACCGAAAAAGGAACCCACCACCCCCCGCATGAAACTCTCGCTATCGATCAGGAAAGCACCCAAAACCGCTCGCGGGGAGAGCTGGCCATGGGATCACGTGCACCCGCGACCGAGCCCGCCCTTCCCACCCCTTTCGTGTGTTGGATCTAGGCCAACTGCCCCCAGGCTACTTCCTCTACTTCTTCCCCATGAAAGAAGTATCTGCCCAGGGGTGAAATCCTTCATCACCGGGGGGAAGAACATGGCGGCTCCCAGGAACAAAGAAAGAGAAGAGAAGAGGGCTTAGAGACCAGAAGGAAGAGCAAGAAAAAACCAGATCAAAAGGAGGGAAAAAAGAGGAAAACCATACCTGGAGGAAGAGAGAGGGAATCCAGAGGTGAGTATCCTGATTCCTCTTGTAGACTTGCCCTTGTTCTTCCTGATTCCTCTTGTAGAATTGCCCTTGTACTGATTTTGTTGCACACATCTTTGATTCATGTATTTGATCGTCAACAATCAAACAAATCATGCATAGTGTGGTTGAAGAGAAATTGTGCAACCAGTAGGTTGCTTCTGTGCAACTAAGCCAGATAAAGTAGCTAACTGAAATAGTGTTATATGCCAACTCAGTAGATTATGCAACACTAAACCTATTTTGTGAACTAACTCAGTTGTAGCATCGAACTATACGCACAAACTATGAAAACGAAAAAAAATAAAAAGGCATGAATAAAAAACTTGGTAGGAACTTGACAAATCTAGAAGAAAACAACCAATATATGATGACGCACAATATACGATATGTTCTGATATAATCTGCAAATATAGGTCTTAAGAAAAATAGGTTCACACAGTGCCATCACAATCTGAAACACACTGCCATCAAACCATTGTTCTAACTATGCAAATCTAACTAAATAGCTATAGAAAAATATAGTTGAAATCTGATTTTGGTTCTATCTTTCAAGTTGCTGTAGCAGACCTTGCTTGATATGTTCACTTGCATTGATCTGCAGAAATCATGCCATCCCCTTCTCGTCAGACCTGCACGTTGTAGATACATAAACAAAAATAGATGGTCAATAAAATGTAGCTACTGCCTGAATGTTCTTATATTGTGCAACTACTATGATGCTTGTTGCAACTTTGATACTACTTATGTGCAACTGGTATGCTACATTTTTATCCAGCTTGTATGATAAATTTTGTCAAACTTGTGTTTGTGTGACTGGGATGCTCACAATTTGTCCAACTGGTATGGAAAGTTTGTGCAATTCTATGACACATTTGTGCAAATGTTGTGCTGCCTTTGTTCAACTACTATCAAAAAGTTGTATCTGAAGAAAAAAACACCTAACTATAGTTGCTAGTTATTGCTAGAATGTTCAAGCTTGAAAAGTTGGAGAAACGTAACAATGTGCAAAATCCTTGTTCCTATATGTAAAAACTAAATACTTGCAGTTTTCAAAACAATAAAAATGAGTGCAACGGTGTTAAATTCATGCCTAATTTTGCTAGCAACTATGCCCCAATACAGCTTGTTGATGACTTTTTTGTTGAAACAAAATGCAGGTTGGAGCAGCTTTCAAGGATGATAGACCTCAATGCGTTGCTTCACGATCTCAATGAGTTTCCTAATGATGATGTTGAGTTTGTACAACCAGGGATTTTCACACAACCAAATCAAGATCATGGTTTGATGGATGATGTTGATGTCAACATGCAATCAGAAAGCTATAGACTTGAGGAAAAAAACACCATAGTGGCAGGACCTACAGAAACAGAACTAAGGGCAGGGGTAGTTGGTGGTGATCGAAATGCTATGGAGGAAGATGAGGCTGGTTCTCAGCCAATGGAGCCGTTTGTTGGGACGAGATTTGATACTCTGCAGGGTGGTAAGGGTATTACAATGATTATGCCCTAAAGATGGGTTTCTCTGTTAAGATGAACACTTCAAAGAGGAATGCTTATACCAACATATTGGAGAAACAGCAATTTGCATGTAACAAGTTTAGGAAACCAAAAGAGGATAATGTAGGAGCTGAGTTGCCACCTGTGCTAGATCCTATACCAGACCCCAAACCTTTGGGTGAAGAAGATGAAATGGAAGAAGTGCCAGTATTCGATGGAGAGGAGAGTGGAAAAAATAAGAATAAGAAGAAGCGCAAGAGAGAAAGGATAAAGCAAACACAATGTAAGGCAAAAATGCTGGTTAAATTGAAGGATGGGCGGTGGGAAGTAACCCACTTTGTCCGTGATCATGATCATCCTTTGGTCGCCAAGCCTTCGCTGTCCAAATACTTGCGATCTCACATGGGTATACCGTGGGAGGAAAAGAGGTTCCTAGAGATACTCTACAACTGCAACCTGACTTCAGGTGTGTTCTCATTCACCTCCCAAAAACTTCAAACTTTAGACTATATTGTTTAATTCTCCTATGTCAAGTGTGCAACTAGCAGCAGGGGGTTGTGCAAGTACATACAGTGTGTTGTGCAACCAGGCTTGAGTATTTGTGAAAAAATTACTCCCACAAAGAAAACACAAAGTTGGAACTACTTGCTGATTGAATAAGATATAGATTTAAAAAATGCTCATAGTTTTGATGGCAACTCCATAATATTCATTCTTCAAACTAATGTTCCTTATTGATCCAAGTAAACCTTCTTTTCTGGAACTAGTGTTCATATCTCTGCAACTGATGATAGACAAAAATAACTAAAATGTTTTGCACTATGGAATAAAAAGGGGGTAAACAATGAAAAATAAGTTCTATGGCAACCACATGTCAATAGTTGTGCAACTATTGTTCTTTAATCTACAACTGTTATTTCTGAAGTGTGCAACTATCTAACTTGACTTTATTTCCTGCAGGCTGTATGATGCATATCATGTCAGAATTTTATGGCTCGGAGCTAAATGTACCGTATGGACCTAAAGCAATAACAAACCTATGTGATGGCTTCTCCAGGGACTCAATGAAAGAGGGGGACATTATTGAGACAATTGAACATTTTAAAGACTTGCAAAAAGATGATCTAGATTTTTTCTATAAGATAAAATATGATCTCGAAGGGAGGGCAGAAAACATTTTTTTGGGTGGATGGCTTGGCACAGAAACCTTATATGGAGGTATATCATGATTGTGTCTCCTTTGACACAACTTACATGACCAATATGTACAACATGCCTTTTGCTCCGTTCATTGGGATCAACTTTCATGGGCAATCTTTCATGTTGGGCTGCGTGTTTGTGAGGCAGGAAATGGAGACCAGCTTTGATTGGGTTTTTGGAGCTTTCCTAGAGGCTATGAATGGAAGGGCACCGGATAACATCATTACTGATCAGGATGTGGCAATGAAAGAGTCCATAAAGAACATATTTCCTAGAAGCGTGCACCGATGTTGTCGGTGGTACATCATGAAAAAAGCTCAAGAGAAAGTTGGATGGTTGCTAGGTCGAAACCTGGGATTGTCTGAAGATTTCAACCTTTGCGTTGATTTCAGTTTCACACCAGATGAGTTTGAACAGAATTGGGTTGTGTTAATGATGAAATATGAGATAATTACACACACCCATTTTGAGAATCTGTACAAATATAGGAACACTTGGGTGCCATGTTACTTCAGGAATAGATTTTTCCATTCTTGCAGTCTACACAACAAAGTGAGAGGTTCAATGCAGTCTTCAAGTGGTATGTCAACTGCTACCTCTTGAGCACTGCGTTGGTTTTCCCTTGAAGAGGAAAGGGTGATGCAACAAAGTAGCGTAAGTATTTCCCATAGTTTTTGAGAACCAATGTATCAATCCAGTAGGAGGCTACGCGCGAGTCCCTCGCACCTACACAAAACAAAGAAATCCTCGCAACCAACGCGATAAGGGGTTGTCAATCCCTACACGGTCACTTACGAGAGTGAGATCTGATAGATATGATAAGATAATATTTTTGGTATTTTTATGCTAAAGATGCAAAGTAAAATAAAAGCAAAGTAAAAAAAGCAAAGAAAATAACTAAGTGTTGGGAGATTAATATGATGGAAGATTAACCCGGGGGGCCATAGGTTTCACTAGTGACTTCTCTCAAGAGCATAAGTATTTTATGGTGGGTGAACAAATTACTGTTGAGCAATTGACAGAATTGAGCATAGTTATGAGAATATCTAGGTATGATCATGTATATAGGCATCATGTCCGAGACAAGTAGACCGACTCCTGCCTGCATCTACTACTATTACTCCACACATCGACCGCTATCTAGCATGCATCTAGAGTATTAAGTTCATAAGAACAGAGTAACGCCTTAAGCAAGATGACATGATGTATAGGGATAAATTCATGCAATATGATAAAAACCCCATCTTGTTATCCTTGATGGCAACAATACAATACGTGCCTTGCTGCCACTACTGTCACTGGGAAAGGACACCGCAAGATTGAACCCAAAGCTAAGCACTTCTCCCATTGCAAGAAAGATCAATCTAGTAGGCCAAACCAAACTGATAATTCGAAGAGACTTGCAAAGATAACCAATCATACATAAAAGAATTCAGAGAAGGTTCAAATATTGTTCATAGATAAACTTGATCATAAACCCACAATTCATCGGTCTCAACAAACACACCGCAAAAGAAGATTACATCGAATAGATCTCCACGAGAGAGGGGGAGAACATTGTATTGAGATCCAAAACGAGCTACGGTGTTGATGTAGAAGCCCTCCGTGATCGATGCCCCCTCCGGCGGAGCTCTGGAACAGGCCCCAAGATGGGATCTCGTGGATACAAAAAGTTACGACGGTGGAATTATGGTTTTGGCTCCGTATCTGATCGTTTGGGGGTACGTAGGTATATATAGGAGGAAGGAGTACGTCAGTGGAGCAACAGGGGCCCCACGAGGGTGGAGGGCGCGCCTGGGGGGTGGGGGTGGGTAGGCACGCCCCCTACCTCGTGGCATCCCTGTTGGTTGCTTGATGTAGGGTCCAATTCTCCTGGATCTTGTTCGTTCCAAAAATCACGTTCCCGGAGGTTTCATTCCGTTTGGACTCCGTTTGATATTCTTTTTCTGCGAAACTCTAAAATAGGCAAAAAACAGCAATTCTGGGCTGGGCCTCCAGTTAATAGGTTAGTCCAAAAAATAATATAAAAGTGAATAATAAAGCCCAATAATGTCCAAAACAGAAGATAATATAGCATGGAGCAATCAAAAATTATAGATACGTTGGAGACGTATCAAGCATCCCCAAGCTTAATTCCTGCTCGTTCTCTAGTAGGTAAATGATAAAAACAGAATTTTTGATGCGGAATGCTACTAGGCATAATTTCAGTGTAATTCTTCTTAATTGTGGTATGAATATTCAGATCCAAAAGATTCAAGACAAAAGTTTAATATTGACATAAAAATAATACTTCAAGCATACTAACTAAGCAATTATGTCTTCTCAAAATAACATGGCCAAAGAAAGTTATCCCTACAAAATCATATAGTCTGGCTATGCTCTATCTTCACCACACAAAGTATTTAAATCATGCACAACCCCGATGACAAGCCAAGCAAATTTTTCATACTTTTGACATTCTCAAACTTTTTCAATCTTCACGCAATACATGAGCGTGAGCCATGGACATAGCACTATATGTGGAATAGAATGGTGGTTGTGGAGAAGACAAAAAGGGAGAAGATAGTCTCACGTCAACTAGGCATGTCAACGGGCTATGGAGATGCCCATCAATAGATATCAATGTGAGTGAGTAGGGATTGCCATGCAACGGATGCACTAGAGCTATAAGTATATGAAAGATCAACAAAAGAAACTAAGTGGGTGTGCATCCAACTCGCTTGCTCACGAAGACCTAGGGCATTTTGAGGAAGCCCATCATTGGAATATGCAAGCCAAGTTCTATAATGAAAAATTCCCACTAGTATATGGAAGTGATATCATAGGAGACTCTCTATCATGAAGATCATGGTGCTATTTTTAAGCACAAGTGTGGTAAAAGGATAGTAGCATTGTCCCTTCCCTCTTTTTCTCTCATTTTTTTATTGTTTTCCTTTTTTATTTGGGCCTTTTCTCTTTTTTTATGGCCTCTTTTTTTTAGTCCGGAGTCTCGTCCCGACTTGTGGGGGAATCATAGTCTCCATCATCCTTTCCTCACTTGGGACAATGCTCTAATAATGATGATCATCACACTTTTATTTACTTACAACTCAGCAATTACAACTCAATACTTAGAACAAAATATGACTCTATGTGAATGCTTCCGGCGGTGTACCGGGATATGCAGTGAATCAAGAGTGACATGTATGAAGGAATTATGAATGGTGGCTTTGCCACAAATACGATGTCAACTACATGATCATGCAAAGCAATATGACAATGATGGAGCATGTCATAACACTACAAGAAATATGTCAACTTGTGACCACCACTATTGGTCACTGAAAGGTCATGGTTTTTCATTTGCGACCTTTTTGTGACCAAAAACAGAAGGTCAAAAGCTGGCGGTCATAAACTGACTATAGCGACCTTTCTTCTGGAATGGTCGAAGATGTTTATGACCAAAATACGTCTACTGTGGCGTTTTGGTCACTAGCAACCTCCCCAGGCCACGTAGGCATCTAGCGTGGCAAGCTGATGTGGCACAAGATTCAGCCCGGTCCAATTCGGTTTTCTACATGGGCCTAGCCCAACAATTCGGCCTTTTTATATATTTTTTCTTGATTAATTTTGGTCAACTACATGGGCCAGGCCCAACATTTAAGCCATTTTATTTTTGGGCCGTAGCCTTTTTAGTCCATTGATTTTTCTAGTTTCAGCCATTATACATTGGGGTACCACTAGTAAGCCAGTCCCACATGTCATGCTTATCTCAAAATATGTCCCACATGTCAGAAATTTCGAAATTTGTCAAACAACCATTATAACTTGGACCCTCTTGTCAGGTTTCCATTTCATGGGTATTCAAATCACATACACAATCATTGTTTTGAACAGACTAGAGAGCAAATGAAATTCGTCCAAAACAAGACTACATTAGTCTATTACAATTCAGTGTACTACAACCCAGATATGCGTACAATTACAACACATAATATGCTCCTCTTTGTTGATATGATTCACAGCTTCGGCCTTGGATTCACACTTCACCTGTGCAAAGTATAAGAATGAAAATATAAGAATAAGAATGTGTTCACGGAGTGATCCAATAACTTATAAGCAAGAATTGACATCAAATGCCATGTAGATAAATAGTATGACTAACACTAACCAGTATGTGTTCATGGAGTGACAAATGTTCTCACTAGCTAGGATTTTTTTGGTATATAGTATACTGACATGTGCAACTCTAACTAAATTGATCATAGAAATGAAAAGAACTGTAAGCATGTTTTTTTGGGTATATAGTATACTGACATGTTCATTCAGAATCCAGGCAACAGCAGATACACACCAGCAGATACACATTCAGAATCCAGTCAAATTTTAAGCAACAGCAGAACATATTTAACAGACCAGACCATAATCAGCATGCATCCGGATTTATGGTTCTAGCAAAAAAGTGGCTGACTAACAAACTAGATATGCTTCTGTAGACTAACAAAATGGCAGCAAACATACTAATCAGATTGATTCGTTCAATTAGGGCTTGTTATAGATTATGCCCATCTAATTTATTCCCATCTAATTTATACAAAATGGCAGCAAACATACTAATCAGATTTATACTAACAAACTAGATATATTCCCATCTAATTTATTCCAATGGATTATGCCATGTTAGTACTGAACCTACAACATTCTAATTACCTGCAACAAATCAGTAGCATACATGACATCAAAGGGATGCAAACTAGATAATTTAGTAGTCTTCTACAACACAGAACAGTATGCATTCTAACTTGCAGCAGAAAATCAGTAGCTAGATGACCACCAACAACACAAATCAGCTCAAACACTCGGTCCTCAACATGGCGTACAACAAGTAATCAGCCATGGAACCGAGGCCAAACTCTAGCATCACAGAAAGCAGAGGGGAACAATTGGGTGGAGGGGCTCACCATGGGGGTGCTGCTGCTGCTCATCCATGGTCGGTCGTCCTACATCCATCCGGCAACAACTGCTCATTCATGGCAGGAAACCACATCACATCTCAGTCAAAGGAATGGAGGGTAAGGGAAGAAGAAGAAACTGAAGGTAAGAAGACCTAGATGGCGTCGGAGCAGTGGTGGAGGGGCGTCCTCCATGGGCGCCGCCTCTGCGTCCACCACCAGGAACATCTCGTTCAGGTCCTTAGCCCGCAGCGCCTGCACGCACCAGATTAGATCACAACGCGGCGTCAAAGCTAGAGATCGATGCAACTTTAATTCAAAACTGGATATCAAAGAACAATGTACAGAAGAACTTGCCATTTAGTTCTGCATGATCATCACGGTCTACAATAAAAATACAGCATGGCCTTCTGGTTCTGTAGCTAATCAGCGCCAAGAGTAGATCTCTGAGGTAATTGCAGTGCCTTGCAATGCCCCTAAATGCAACAAAGAAGGGCTTGTTATAGTATTTTTACATTCATTCAGGACAGCAGCTTTTCTTTTTCTTGCAAAAGGACAGCAGTTAACAAGTATAATTACTCCTAAGAGAAGGTTTGAAAAACCCAACATGTCTAGGAAACAACTGTTCAGTAAAGTGCAGCGGCTGGATAAATCTGTCATGCACATCATTTAAGCGAAAAGTGTTCCAACTAGTATGGAACCACATATTTGTTATCTGTGTATCTACACACCTTTTGGTGTCCTTGCATTTTTTCTTCGTTCGACTAAACAGGACGGGCTGAATGTTCAGAAAAGATGCAAGTGTATGTGGGCTCTTATTTTGTTTACACTCCATAAATAGAAAGAGGTTATTGGCAACTACTCCATGGCTAATTAACCCTTCCCTACAACACTTATACATGCATGCCCATAACTATGTACTCTCAGATCAGATGTTGCCTAGCTAGCTTGTTTTAAGGATCCTTTCAACCTTGCTATGGAAGATACCATACTTGTAGCAGCAGCATCATGTATATGCATGGCTGGCTTGACTGCCGCGGGGAGTTGATCAAGGACGGTGGTCCGATTGACAGACAGCTAGTCTTTGGCGGTGACCCGATGGGCATGCCTCCCTTGAGGCGCACGGTGGGAAAGTTGACGATGTGGTCCTCCTCGGCCACCCACCTGCATCCATTCCAATCCAGCGTCATTGTCATTGTCATGTCAGGCAACAAACGATAATACATCATACATATGTGCGGTGGATCTCGCCATCAGCCACACGATCTTGACGCGCATGCATCTCAACATTTTACTGATAACTAGCATGCGGTGCAGTTCCCACTTGCATATAAAACTACCCCTCATGCAATAGGTTATAGGAGTGTAAAAAACAAGTGCAAATCTTGACGGGCGCAAGCTGCTTTATATATATACGCAACCAACAGGCTCATATTCTACTACCTACTGGGTACTGGCCAACGTAATAAAAGGGCCATTGTTGTGGTCGTGGTACTACAAATGCAAAGAAACAAAAACAGCCATGCTACCATGCCATGCAGCGGCGCCATGCCCTAGCGCACCGGTCAAAGTGAGAGGCGCATGCGCGCGCATATAGTACTGTGAAGAATTTTGAGCATCAACTAAATTCTGAGCATCAACTAAGACTACTCCTAGAACAGTAACAGGGCAGTTAAGCTTGAGGAACTAATAAAGGAAAAAAGAAAAGAGCATCATGTGCTGTATAAGGTCCAACAGAAATTGGCACATTTCCTGCATCCGGTCAGGCCACTGTGATCCCGCGACAGGGCCGCTTGCTACGATGGGAGTTTGGCTGCGGATCTACACTAGCAGAGCAGAGTGGAGCAGCGATGGAAACAAGGTAACAGAGATGGGGGTGAGCAGGGGAAGGACCTTCTGTGGCGCGTCGTCGTGGTCGGGGTGGACGACGCCGTCGTTGTCGAGCTCAAGGTCGGACTCGACGATCTCCTCGTCCAGCTCGTCGGGCTTGGGGGTGGGGTCGCGCATGTCCTGGTCGTCCTCCTCCTCCTCGTCGTCGTCGTCGTCAATGTCGTCCATGGACCTCGCCTGCCGGTGCAAATCCAACCCAAAAAAAGTGGATCAGACAAGCAAGTAATTTGAAGATCGGTGCCGGGGGAGAAGGGACGTCGGATCGGCACCTTGGGCGCGGGCTTGGGCTTGGCGGATGCGGCGGCGGTGGCGGGGAGGGTGGCGCCGAGGGAGGCGGCTAGAGTCGAGGGGGAGGTGGATCGAGACGGATATGGGGAGCATCTGCCTTGATCTGGATCGAGGAGAGGGAGGCCGCGCGTTGGATCTTGCTGGAGGGGAGGGAGGAAGGAGCAGAGCATGGGGATCTTGGAGCGCGCTGGATCTTGCCGGAGGGGAGGGAGGGATGGAGGAGAGCGAGGGGAGGGGTGGGTGGCGGCGAGGGGAGGGGAGGTGGGAGGGATCGGGGAGCGCTAGGGTTTGCGGGGGACGAGGGAGGAGTGCGGGCTGTGGCTTGTGGGTTGTTGGGCTAGGTGGGTTGAGAAGGTGAGGAGGGAGCGCTGCCGTTGGATCCGGGTGGATCGGATGGTGCTCGATCCATGATCCGCATGACATGCCTCTGAACCAATCAAAATAGAGTACATGTGTGCGACGTCCATGACCATCTAAGTAGGTCGTAACCGGCTGAAAATAAAGTGCAAATCTCTTTGGCTAAGAGAACCGACTCTTTTGGCGCCGTCTTTCGACGGTTCCCCTCCGCCGGTGACCTCTTGGTCATCGGCGGTGAGGAGGGTCGTCGGATCCCGTGTGTGTGGATCATTTTAGCTTTAGGTGGCGATCGGGGGCGGGGGCGGCAATACTGAATCAAGAAGCTCTGGATTTTTATCCGGCAAGGCTGCTAGCAAGGACCTCAGCACGTAGAAGAGCAGGGCATCGAGGAGGTGGTCGCGAGCGAGGAGTTTGTCGTCGTCACCTTCCCGGTGACCGAAGACTCATAGTCATACCCGCCATTTTGACAACATTTTGAAAGAAATTCAAAAAAACAAAAAAACTTTCGCAATGTGGGATTATATCTGACCTAGTTTACATGAAAAAAATAAACATTGACTACAGTAAATGTCTTAAAAACTGTTCTCGGAACCAAGTTATCATGTATGAAGATCAATGGCTTTTAAGCCAAGTGTTCTCGGAACCGAGTTATCATATATGAAGATGCATAGTTTGTTCAAATGATCTCATATTATGCACAAGGGTGCATATTGGAATGGCAAACAATGTTGCCTAAGGAAATTTTCATTTTCTTTGGACGAAAAAATCATTTTCCATTTTCCAAGTGCCCAAAATGAGTTTTTTTGTGAAGGACCTACCAAATAACTGTTGCAAAATTGGACCAAATCCATTTTCTAAAATACTAGGCCATATTTAATGCACAATTAACCAAATGGTTGGGTGTAAAAAGTTTTGATCCACCTCTCCGGAAAAAGACAACTTTCCGCCGATTCAGTTGGAAGCGGGTCAAATTTGAACTGCGGCTGCCTCATAGTTTGCTATTTATTTTTTCCAAAAATCATTTCTAGGTGTAAAAGTAGCTATTTAATCAGAGAAACACCAAAAAAATTCCAAGATTAAACCACTAGCTAGGAACGGTCATTCCCGTTGTTTTGATCGCATTTTGAAACGGGCGTAAAAAATTCGAAAAAAATCAAAAAATTGGGAAACCTTCGCATTTCGTCATTATATGTGGCCAAGTTCACAGGAAAAATAACAAACTTGTAATATGGGAATTGTTTTAAAAAATGTTCTAAAAAATGAGCTATCATGTGTGAAGATTCATGGCTTTCAAGTCAAATAATCAATCTTATGGCCACATTCATGGCATAGTTTTTTCAAATGGTTTCATATTGTGCACAAGGGTGCATATTGGAATGACAAACAATGTTGCCTAAGGAACTTTTCATTTTCTTTGCACGGAAAATTCATTTCCCATTTTTCGAGTGCCCGAAATGATGTTTTTTTGTGAAGGAACTACCAAATAAATGTTGCAAAATTGTACTAAATCAATTTTCTAAAATACTAGGCCATGTTTAATGCACAATTGACCAAACGGTTGGGTGTCAAAAGATTCGATCCACCTCTGGTGAAAAAGACAAATTTCTGCCGATTCAGCTGGAAGCGGGTCAAATTTGAATTGTAGCTGCCTTGTAGTTTGCTCTTTATTTTTTCCAAAAATCTTTTCTAGGTACATAAGTATCTATTTTATCAGAGAAACACCAAAAAAATTCCAAGATTCGACCACTAGCTAGGAACGGTCATTCCCGCCGTTTTGACCGCATTTTGAAACGGGCATAAAAAATTCAAAAAAATCAAAAAATTGGAAAACCTTCACATTGTGTCATTATATGTGGCCAAGTTCACAGGAAAAATAATAAACTTGTAATACGGCAATTATTTTAAAAAAGTGTTCTAAAAAACGAGCTATCACGTGTGGAGAACAATGGCTTTCAAGCCAAATGATCAATCTTATGGCCACATTGATGGCATAGTTTGCTTAAATGATCTCATATTGTGCACAAGGGTGCATATTGGAATGACGAACAATGTTGCCTAAGGAAGTTTTCATTTTCTTTGCATGGAAAATTCATTTTCCATTTTTTGAGTGCCCGAAATGAGGTTTTTTTGTGAAGGAACTACCAAATAATTGTTGTAAAAATGGACCAAATCATTTTTCTAAAATACTAGGCCATGTTTAATGCACAATTGACCAAATGGTTGGGTGTCAAAAGATTCGATCCACCTCTGGTGAAAAAGACAAATTTCTGCCGATTCAGTTGGAAGCGGGTCAAATTTGAATTGTAGCTGCCTTGTAGTTTGCTCTTTATTTTTTCCAAAAATCTTTTCTAGGTACATAAGTATCTATTTTATCAGAGAAACACCAAAAAAAATTCCAAGATTCGACCACTAGCTAGGAACGGTCATTCCCGCCGCATTTTGAAACGGGCATAAAAAATTCAAAAAAAATCAAAAAATTGGAAAACCTTCGCATTGTGTCATTATATGTGGCCAAGTTCCCAGGAAAAATAACAAACTTGTAATACGGCAATTATTTTAAAAAGTGTTCTCAGAAACGAGCTATCACGTGTGGAGATCAATGGCTTTCAAGCCAAATGATCAAACTTATGGCCACATTCATGGCATAGTTTGTTCAAATGATCTCATATTGTGCACAAGGGTGCATATTGGAATGATAAACAATGTTGCCTAAGGAAGTTTCCATTTTCTTTGGACGAAAAAACCATTTTCCATTTTTTGAGTGCCCAAAAGGAGGATTTTTTGTGAAGGACCTCCCAAATAATTGTTGCAAAATTGCACCAAATCAATTTTATAGAATATTAGGACATATTTAATGCACAATTGACCAAATGTTTGGGTGTCAAAAGTTTTGATCCACCTCTCGTGAAAAAGACAAATTCCTGCCGATTCAATAGGAAGCGGGTCAAATTTGAACTGTAGCTACCTCATAGTTTGCTCTTTATTTTTTCCAAAAATCATTTCTAGGTACATAAGTATCTATTTAATCAGAGAAACACCAAAAAAAATTCAAGATTCAACCACTAGCTAGGAACGGTCATTCCCGCCGTTTTGACCACATTTTGAAACGGGCATAAAAAGTTCAAAAAAATCAAAAAATTGGGAAACCTTCGCATTGTGTCATTATATATGGCCAAATTCCCAGGAAAAATAATAAACTTGTAATACGGCAATTCTTTTAAAAAAAGTGTTCTCAGAAATGAGCTATCATGCGTGAAGATTCATGGCTTTCAAGCCAAATGATCAATCTTATGGCCACATTCATGGCATAGTTTGTTCAAATGATCTCATATTGTGCACAAGGGTGCATCTTGGAATTCCAAACAATGTTGCCTAAGGAAGTTTTCATTTTCTTTGCACGAAAAATTCATTTTCCATTTTTCTGAGTGCCCAAAATGAGTTTTTTTGTGAAGGACCTACCATATATTTGTTGCAAAATTGGACCTAATCAATTTTATAAAATACTAGGCCATATATAATGCACAATTGACAAAATGGTTGGGTGTCAAAAGTTTTGATCCACCTCTGGTGAAAAAGACAAATTCCCGTTGATTCAGCAGGAAGCGGGTCAAATTTGAACTGCAGCTGCCTCATAGTTTTCTATTTATTTTGTCCAAAAATCATTTCTAGTTACATAAGTACCTATTTAATCATAAATACATGGTTTGGTGGCGAGACGTCGAGGTTTGGGCGGTGGCCGAGGCCCCCAACTCTAGAGCACGTAAACTCGCATGCCCGCCGCGTGGTCACCGCGTGACCGTGGCATTGCCATGTGTTCTGGGCAGCCTAGACATGTCTAGTGGGTTGGGCACTCCCCAGGTAGGTGATAGGAAGAAAATCACAACATAAGATTCTCACGAGGAGACCGATCGATGCTCAAACATGAATAAGCAGCCAAGTGTTTGAATAGCGGTACGGGAAATGCACATGGCCAATGGGCGTGAGTTTTAGCTGAGAATGATCATCTACTAAGGAGAATGTCTTCACAATTTTTTAGCTCAAAAGGAGGATCCTAGGTGGTACTTGCTTTGCAAAGTACCACACTGGACAAAAATATGAATGTTGAAGCTGGGCTCAAAATAATGAATGGATTGAGCTGAAATTTAGTGGAGGATGGTTATTTGGGCATAGGAAAGCATTGTAGAAAATTCATACCATTTGGACATGCCAAAGTAGTACTTCCTTCACAATGCTCTTCTATGGACAAAAACTTGGGAAAACTAGTGAGAGAGATTGGATGAATTAAATGAGCTAAATATTGGTGTAGGTAAGTTACATAGGTATGATCATGCGCTGGTAAATTTTCAGATCATTTGGGTAAGCCTAGCTAGTACTTACTTCACAAAGCTTCTCTCGAGGTAGAAACTTTGGAAATTTCCTGAGAAAGATTTACTAGGAAAATTTAGCTGAATATTATCATGTGGCAATGATTTGGGTATGGAAGCGTGCCCGAAAAGTTTGAGGGTAATAGGAGGGGTCTATATAACACTTGCTTTGCAACGTGCCAATTTGGCCATAAAATATAAATTGAACCTGGGCTCACATAGATGATTTGACTGAGCTGCAACTTGGAGGAGGGTGATAATTTGGGCATATGAAGGAACTGTATAAATTTCATGTCATTTCGAGATATAAAAAAGGTACTTCCTTCACAATGCTTCTAGGTGGACAAAAACTTTGGAAATTTGCCGAGGAAGATTTGCTGGCAAATGGAGCTGAATTTTGTCATGCGGTAATGATTTGGATAGAAAAGAGTGCCCAAAAATTCCTAGGGATATCAAGAATATATAAATAGCACTTCCTTCATAAAGTGTTTTTGTGAACAGAATAGGAAAATGAATATTGTTGAATTAGTTTTGAACTAGGCAAGGAAGGACTTTTACATATTTGATGAAGATATGACCCAAAGAATTTATGAGATTTTTTTGGGAATTTTGGGAATGAAAGAAATATAGGTTGCTTCACAACCTAGGGCAAAAACTGCCACATGGACATGACACATAGGCAAAACTGATGAGGTGGCGCCTAGTCATAGCAACCCACCACAATTTACAAGGTTATGACCATCTATATTGGTCATGATCAGCTAGAAATAAGGCATCGGACTAGTGCTGTCTGCTTTATGACCATTTCGTGTAAGGAAATTACGACCTTTCTGACCAAAATGGTCGCAATGGTTTAGGGTTTGGAGCCCCCCGAACAGCTTTTGACCAATTGGTCTAAAATGGTCATAGATTTATGACCAATTCTTCTAGGGTCACTGACAGAAGGTCATAAGTTGACATATTTCTTGTAGTGTAATAATCGGAACGGCGGTAAGTTGCATGGCAATATATCTCGGAATGGCCATGGAAATGCCATAATAGGTAGGTATGGTGGCTGTTTTGAGGAAGGTATATGGTGGGTCTATGATACCGGCGAAAGGTGCGCGGTATTAGAGAGGCTAGCAATGGTGGAAGGAAGAAAAGTGCGTATGATCCATGGACTCAACCTTAGTCATAAAGAACTCATATACTTCTTGAAAAAATCTACAAGTTATCAAAGCAAAGTATTACGTGCATGCTCCTAGGGGGATAGATTGGTAGGAAAAGACCATCGCTCGTCCCCGACCACCACTCATAAAGAAGACAATCAATAAGCAAATTATGCTCCGACTTCATGACATAACGGTTCACCATACGTGCATGCTACGGGAGTCACAAACTTTAACACAAGTATCTCTCAAATTCACAACTACTCAACTAGCATGACTCTAATATCACCATCTTTATATCTCAAAACAATCATCAAGCATCAAACTTCTCTTAGTATTCAACACACTCATAAGAAAATTTTATTATCAATCTTGAATACCTAGCATATTAGGATTATTTAAGAAAATTACCATGCTATTTAAGAATCTCAAAATAATCTAAGTGAAGCATGAGAGATCAATAGTTTCTATAAAACAAATCCACCACCATGCTCTAAAATATATAAGTGAAGTACTAGAGCAAAACTATATAACTCAAAAGATATAAGTGAAGCACATAGAGTATTCTAATAATTTCTGAATCATGTGTGTCTATCTCAAAAGGTGTGTACAGCAAAGATGATTGTGGAAAACTAAAAAGCAAAGACTCAAATCATACAAGACGCTCCAAGCAAAACACATATCATGTGGTGAATAAAAATATAGCTCCAAGTAAAGTTACCAATGGAAGTAGACGAAAGAGGGGATGCCTTCCGGGGAATCCCCAAGCTTTGGATTTTAGGTGTTCTTAGATTATCTTGGGGGTGCCATGGGCATCCCCAAGCTTAGGCTCTTGCCACTCATTGTTCCATAATCCATCAAATCTTTCACCCAAAACTTGAAAACTTCACAACACAAAACTTAAAGTAGAAAATCTCGTGAGATTCGTTAGCGAAACAAAACAAAACACAACTTCAAGATACTGTAATGAACTCATTCTTTATTTATATCGGTGTTAAACCTACTGTATTCCAACTTCTCTATGATTTATAAACTATTTTACTAGCCATAGATTCATCAAAATAAGCAAACACCACACGAAGAACAGAATCTGTCAAAAATAGAACAGTCTTTAGTAATCTGTAGCTAGCGAAGATCTGCAACTCCAAAAATTCTAAAATAAATTTCTGGACGTGAGGAATTTACCTATTAATCATCTTCAAAAATAATTAACTAAATATAACTTTCCAAATAAAAATGGCAGCAGTTCTTGTGAGCGCTAAAGTTTCTGTTTTTTACAGCAAGATTAACAAGACTTTCCCCAAGTCTTCGCAACGGTTCTACTTGGCACAAACACTAATTAAAAAAAAACCAACCAAAACAGAGGCTAGATAAATTATTTATTACTAAACAGGAGCAAAAGGCAAGTAATAAAAATAAAATTGGGTTGCCTCCCAACAAGCGCTATCGTTTAACGCCCTAGCTAGGCATAAAAAGCAAGGATAGATCTAGGTATTGCCATCTTTGGTAGGCAATCCATAAGTGGCTCTCACAATACATTCATAAGGTAATTTAATTTTCTTTATAGGGAAGTGTTCCATGCCTTTCCTTAACGGAAATTGGAATCTAATATTCCCTTCCTTCATATCAATAATTGCACCAATCATTCTAAGGAAAGGTCAACCAAGAATAATAGGACATGAAGGATTGCAATCGATATCAAGAACGATAAAATCTACGGGCACATAATTCCTATTTGCAACAATAAGAACATCATTAATTCTTCCCATAGGTTTTTAATAGTGGAATCTGCAAGGTGCAAGTTTAGAGAGCAATCATCAAAATCACAGAAACCTAACAAATCACACTAAGTCTTTGGAATCGTGGAAACACTAGCACACAAATCACACAAAGCATAGCATTCATGATCTTTAATTTTAATTTTAATAGTTGGTTCCCACTCATCATAAAGTTTTCTAGGGATAGAAACTTCCAACTCAAGTTTTTCTTCATAAGATTGCATCAAAGCATCAACGATATGTTTGGTAAAAGCTTTATTTTGACTATAAGCATGAGGAGAATTTAGCACGGATTGCAACAAGGAAATATAATTTATCAAAGAGCAATTATCATAATTAAATTCCTTCAAATCCAAAATAGTGGGTTCATTACTATTTAAAGTTTTGACTTCTTCAATCCCACTTTTAACAATTTTAGCATCAAGATCTAAAAACTCTGAATTTTTGGAACGCCTTCTAGGTAAAGGTGGATCATATTCAGTCCCATCATTATCAAGATTCATATTGCAAAACAAAGATTTAATAGGGGACACATCAATAACTTTTAGATCTTCATCTTTATTATCATGGAAACTAGAAGAACACGCTTTTATAAAGGAATCTTTCTTAGCACGCATCCTAGCGGTTCTTTCTTTGCACTCATCAATGGAAATTCTCATGGCTTTGAGAGACTCATTGATATCATGCTTAGGTGGAATAGATCTAAGTTTCAAAGAATCAATATCAAGAGAAATTCTATCAACGTTCCTAGCCAACTCATCAATCTTAAGCAATTTCTCTTCAATCAAAGCATTGAAATTATTTTGCGAAGTAATAAATTATTTAATATTAGATTCAAAATCAGAGGGAATCTTATTATAATTTGCATAAGAATTGTTGTAGGAATTACCATAATTATTAGAGGAATTACTAGGATAAGGCCTAGGATTAAAGTTTCCTCTATACGCGTTGTTACCAAAATTATTCCTACCAACAAAATTCACATCCATAGATTCATTATTATTCTCAATCAAAGTAGATAAAGGAATATCCTTAGGATCAGAAGAAACACTCTTAGTAGAAAATAATTTAATAAGTTCATCCAACTTTCCACTCAAAACATTTATTTCTTCTATCGCATGCACTTTTTTATTAGTAGATCTTTCAGTGTGCCATTGAGAATAATTAACCATAATATTATCTAGGAGTTTAGTAGCTTCTCCTAAAGTGATTTCCATAAAAGTGCATCCTGTGGCTGAATCTAAAAGATTTCTAGAAGCAAAATTCAATCCGGCATAAATTTTTTGTATAATCATCCACAAATTCAAACCTTGTGTTGGGCAATTACGTATCATTAATTTCATCCTCTCCCAAGCTTGTGCAACATGTTCATGATCAAGTTGCTTAAAATTCATAATATCATTTCTAAGAGAGATAATCTTAGCGGGAGGAAAATACTTAGAGATAAAAGCATCTTTGCACTTATTCCAAGAATCAATACTATTTTTAGGTCAAGACGAAAACCAAGCTTTAGCACGATCTCTAAGCGAAAAAGGAAATAGCTTCAATTTAACAATATCATTGTCAACATCTTTCTTATTTTGCATATCACACAAAGCTATTTAGATGAGTAGCGGCATCTTCACTAGGAAGGCTGGAAAACAGATCTTTCATGACAAGATTCAGCAAGGCAGCATTAATTTCAGAAGATTCAGCATCGGTAAGAGGAGCAATCGGAGTGCTAATAAAATCATTGTTGTTGGTATTGGTAAAGTCACACAATTTAGTGTTATATTGAGCCATCGTGACAAGCAAGCAATACAACACACAAGCAAACGAGGAACGGGCAAAAAAGAGGCAAATAGAGAAAGAGAGGGAGGATAGAGAGAGAGGGCAAATAAAATGGCAATGGTGAAGTGGGGGAGAGGAAAACGAGAGGCAAATGACAAATAATGTAATGCGGGAGATAAGGGTTGTGATGGGTACTTGGTATGTTGACTTTTGCATAGACCTCCCCGGCAACGGCGCCAGAAATGGCTCATTGTCGGGAGTCCAAATCTTGACTTGACCTTGCGTAAGCCTCCCCGACAACGGCGCCAGAAATCCTTCTTGCTACCTCTTGAGCACCGCGTTGGTTTTCCCTTGAAGAGGAACGGGTGATGCAACAAAGTAGCGTAGGTATTTCCCTCAGTTTCTAAGAACCAAGGTATCAATCCAGTAGGAGGCTACGCGCGAGTCCCTCGCACCTACACAAAACAAATAAATCCTCGCAACCAACGTGATAAGGGGTTGTCAATCCCTACACGGTCACTTACGAGAGTAAGATCTGATAGATACGATAACATAATACTTTTGGTATTTTTTATGATAAATATGCAAAGTAAAATAAAAGCAAAGTAAAAAAAGCAAAGGAAATAACTAAGTGTTGGAAGATTAATATGATGGAAGATAGACCTGGGGCCATAGGTTTCACTAGTGGCTTCTCTCAAGAGCATAAGTATTTTACGGTGGGTGAACAAATTACTGTTGAGCAATTGAAAGAATTCAGCATAGTTATGAGAATATCTAGGTATGATCATGTATATGGGCATCACGTCCGAGACAAGTAGACCGACTCCTGCCTGCATCTACTACTATTACTCCACACATCGACCGCTATCCAACATGCATCTAGAGTATTAAGTTCATAAGAACAGAGTGACGCCTTAAGCAATATGCCATGATGTAGAGGGATAAATTCATGCAATATGATAAAAACCCCATCTTGTTATCTTCGATGGCAACACTATAATACGTGCCTTGCTGCCCCTACTGTCACTGGGAAAGGACACCGCAAGATTGAACCCAAAGCTAAGCACTTCTCCCATTTCAAGAAAGATCAATCTAGTAGGCCAAACCAAACTGATAATTCGAAGAGACTTGCAAAGATAACCAATCATACATAAAAGAATTCAGAGAAGATTCAGATATTGTTCATAGATAAACTTGATCATAAACCCACAATTCATCGATCTCAACAAACACACCACAAAATAAGATTACATCGAATAGATCTCCATGAGAGAGGGGGAGAACATTGTATTGCGATCCAAAAAGAGAGAAGAGCCATCTAGCTAATAACTATGGACCCGAAGGTCTGAAGCAAACTACTCACACATCATCGGAGAGGCTATGGTGTTGATGTAGAAGCCCTCCGTGATCGATGCCCCCTTCGGCGGAGCTCTGAAACGGGCCCCAAGATGGGATCTCATGGATACAGAAAGTTACGGCGGTGGAATTAGGGTTTTGGCTCTGTATCTGATCGTTTGGGGGTACGTAGGTATATATAGGAGGAAGGAGTACGTCGGTGGAGCAATAGGGGGCCCACGAGGGTGGAGAGCGCGCCTTGGGGGGTAGGCACGCCCCCTACCTTGTGGCTTCCCTGTTGGTTTCTTGACGTGGGGTCCAAGTCTCCTGGATCTTGCTCGTTCCAAAAATCACGTCCTCGAAGGTTTCATTCTGTTTGGACTCCATTTGATATTCTTTTTCTGTGAAACTCTGAAATAGGCAAAAAAAACAGAAATTCTGGGTTGGGCCTCTGGTTAATAGGTTAGTCCCAAAAATAATATAAAAGTGAATAATAAAGCCCAGTAATGTCCAAAACAGAAGATAATATAGCATGGAGCAATCAAAAATTATAGATACGTTGGAGACGTATCATCAACCCTCACAAGTAAATTCTAAACTTTGTGAAGCAGTAAAAGAAAATACAGACGCACATCCTCATCAAGGATGGGTGCAATGACTACGGGACAGAACATCTGGATGTTGACTTGTGGTCACCGTTCCCAATAGAAAAGCAGGCATACAAGACATACACTAGAGATCTTTACTCCGAGTTCCATGATGAGTTTTCGATGATTGGATGCTACAATGCATTCCAGATTGGTATGGAAACGTTTGAGCTAAGACCAAATACAGATTGGGTTGTGAAGTATGGTTCCAGGAACTACTTAGTGGTGGCAAAAATTCCCGAGGGACACTAATCGTGTGAGTGTTGCAAAATGGAGAGGGATGGCATCTGCTACCTCTTGAGTACTTGTGTTGGTTTTCCCTTGAAGAGGAAAGGGTGATGCAGCAGAGTAGCGTAAGTATTTCCCTCAGTTTTTGAGAACCAAGGTATCAATCCAGTAGGAGGCCACACACGAGTCCCTCGCACCTACACAAACAAATAAATCCTCGCAACCAACGCGATAAGGGGTTGTCAATCCCTACACGGTCACTTACGAGAGTGAGATCTGATAGATATGATAAGATAATATTTTTGGTATTTTTATGATAAAGAGAAATAAAAGATGCAAAGTAAAATAAATGGCAAAGGAAATAACTAAGTATTGGAAGATTAATATGATGAAAGATAGACCCGGGGGCCATAGGTTTCACTAGTGGCTTCTCTCAAGAGCATAAGTATTTCACGGTGGGTAAACAAATTACTATTGAGAAATTGACAGAATTCAGCATAGTTATGAGAATATCTAGGTATGATCATGTATATAGGCATCACGTCCGAGACAAGTAGACCGACTCCTGCCTGCATCTACTACTATTACTCCACACATCGACCGCTATCCAGCATGCATCTAGAGTATTAAGTTCAAGAGAACAGAGTAACGCTTTAAGCAAGATGACATGATGTAGAGGGATAAACTCATGCAATATGATATAAACCCCATCTTGTTATCCTCGATGGCAACAATACAATACGTGCCTTGCTGCCCCTACTGTCACTAGGAAAGGACACCGAAAGATTGAACCCAAAGCTAAGCACTTCTCCCATTGCAAGACAGATCAATCTAGTAGGCCAAACCAAACTGATAATTCGAAGATACTTGCAAAGATAACCAATCATACATAAAAGAATTCAGAGAAGATTCAAATATTGTTCATAGATAAACTTGATCATAAACCCACAATTCATCTGTCTCAACAAACACACTGCAAAAGAATATTACATCGAATAGATCCCCACAAGAGAGGGGGAGAACTTTGTATTGAGATCCAAAAAGAGAGAAGAAGCCATCTAGCTAATAACTATGGACTCGTAGGTCTGAAGTAAACTACTCACACTTCATCGGAGAGGCTATGGTGTTGATGTAGAAGCCCTCCGTGATCGATGCCCCCCTCCGGCGGAGCTCCGGAACTGGCCCCAAGATGGGATCTCATGGATACAGAAAGTTACGGCGGTGGAATTAGGGTTTTGGCTCCGTATCTGGTAGTTTGGGGGTACGTAGGTATATATAGGAGGAAGGAGTACGTCGGTGGAGCAACAGGGGGCCCACAAGGGTGGAGGGCGCCCCCCTACCTCATGGCCTCCTGGTTGATGTCTTGACGTAGGGTCCAAGTCCTCTGGATCATGTTCGTTCCGAAAATCACATTCCCGAAGGTTTCATTCCGTTTGGACTCCGTTTGATATTCTTTTTCTGTGAAACCCTAATTAGGCAAAAAATAGCAATTCTGGGCTAGGCCTCCGGTTAATAGGTTAGTCCCAAAAATAATATAAAAGTGTATAATAAAGCCCAATAATGTCCAAAACAGAATATAATATAGCATGGAACAATAAAAAATTATAGATACGTTGGAGATGTATCAGCATCCTTTGTTGCCACATACTGAAAGTGTTCACACATATTGGGCTTGATGTCATCCCGGAGCAGTACATGTTGCAACGTTGGACGCCAATTGTTGTCCCAAGTGTGCCAGGTGCCACTAGCCAGCAGCCTGATGTAATGCCTCCTGAATCTCTAAAGGAAATTAGGCATGCAAACATGACTGCAGATTTCCAGAAACTAGCAAAGTTTGCTTGCGGTTCTGATGTAGCAAAATGCATTATTGATAAGCACATGCGTGCGACGCGAACAGAGATTGTGTAGCTAAACAAGTCTAGAAGGAAAAAAGGGCTACAAGAAAGGCATGTCCGTCCACTGGTGATAACAACCAGGATCCTCCCGTGCCACCTACATCTGCAGGGCCTACTGCAACACCTGGCCCTACTGGTCGTGCTCCACCGCCTACTCCCATTTGTCATGGTGGACCACCTCCTCGCATGGGCCTTGGGGGTTTTGCTGGAGCACCTCCTCCGATGGGCTGTGGTGGTTGTGGTCCATCACCTGTTCCCACGGGCCATGGTTGTCATGGCCCACCATGTCCTCCCATGGGTCGTGCTGCTCATGGTCCAACGCCACGTCCCATGGGTGGTGCTGAACCACCTCCTCCGATGGGTTATGTTGTGCCACGTGTCAGTAATGCTTCAGCACCTCTTCCCATGGGGAACACAACACAAGGCCATCCTAACTGCACTGAGCAGATGTCGCCTACGAGCAATGACAATGACGATGCAATTCCTAGGGATCCGCCAAATTTAACTACAAAAGGGAGGGCAAGGAGTAGACACTATCATTCAGCTCTTGAGCTGCACTCGAAAAAGAAAAATAGGTGCAGCTACTGCAACTCAGATAAGCACAATGTCGGGAGCTGCTCTATGAAGTTGGCGTGAAAACTTGGTGAGATAGAAGCAATAGATAAAATGGGGAAACCATCAAAAAAAGTTTTGGTTGCACTTTTAGTACATGGATGGAGCTATGAAGATCCAACAACAAAAAACTGCTTTGGAAACTTTTTCTTTGTGTTCTTTAAACTTACAGTTGGCACCACCATTTGAATTCATGTTAAAAAGTGGCAGACTATCACTTGGCTATGTGTGAGACTATCTATTTACGCCTCTGTTGGCAAATTTGCACATTTACAAGTGTTGCTTGGTAAAAGAATGTTACTATGTGTGTTGCCATTTAGTGATTGATTTTTTGATGGTTTACCAGAACCAAAAGGAACTGTGCAAGTTAATTAGAACCAATGTGCAAGTGTCTTCCCTGTATGTGCAACTGTAACATCTCCAAGTACTATACCATGTAAAAAGGAAAAGAAAAAGGTCTAAAATTTTATCACTCTTAGGGTTAAAACAACTACAGTACTCAAGAAACAAAATGTGCAACCTAGGCAAAAAAAAGCCCAGGTAAAATTGTGCAACTGAACTTGTATTGGGTGTGCAACTGATTGGGTAGCATTGTGCAACTCTGATGTAGATCGATGGTAGCAGAGAAGAGGGAGCAAAAACAAAACTTACTCTTTGTACCGTAGAATATCCTTCCACGGGGCTTTGTTGAGAGCAAAGTCAACCATCTTGTGGGTCATTATCCTTCTCATGCTTAGGCACTCTTTTGGGTCGTAATTTGGCAATTGTCTCCCATTCCAATTGCTAGTATTGAACACCATGAACACACCACATTCATTGCTGTGCAAAAAAGAATAAGGAAAAACACATTGTTATTTCGACGTGAGTTGGGCCATGCTCGTGCAACTGAAAACATAGTAAAAGAAAATAAAAAAATTGCAACTACCAGCCTTGATTTTGCAAAACCATGTTCTTGACCATGCAACTTTCCCCCCTGAACTGCTGTTGTTTCAAAATCCAAGAAGATAAAGGTGGACAAACATACATTATACATGCTCTTTGCATCATGCAACTAGCTCAAAAAAATTTGCAACTACCCATTGACATGTTTGCAACTGTATGAAGACTTTGTGCAACTAGATGGTGTGGTTGGTGCAAAAAAATCTGAGGACCACGCACCACCCACCCCCTAGTGGAATTTTCTCTTGATCATAAGCCAACAATAAAAAAATGAAAGAGGGAAATGGCGTGCGTGCATGACTTACTTCTTGAGTTGCTTGGGTACATCAATGTCGACGACCTGAAAGTGACTGATATTGTGCTTTGGGTAATGCTGCTTCCATAAACACCTCACTGCCCCTGCTATAGTTGAAGCACAACGCATTAAGTCAGGGTTGTCGAGCTTCCTCCAAGAATCTAGAACCACGAAACATTGATCCCTCAAGTTTATGTTAAACAACCAGTAGTGCCTGCCTCCTTCTCGATCATAGGGATCAGCGAACTCGAGCATAGGGAGCATCACTTGCACATATTGACATCACAGAAAAAGAAAGCAAAAATAAAAATAATTATGAGTTGTGAAGAACTGTCTAGTGAAAAACAAGAGCTATGCAACAAGAAAAGTTGAAAAACAGAAAGTTTGTGTGGCCAGAAAAAACTGACCATATCTTGATGGTCTAGGCGATTAGTCTTCTCAAATTTAGAATGTATCTCGGCAGAGTTGTATATTCCTTGCTACAAGCGTGTCTGCATTGGAAAAGATGAGTCTTAGGAAACATACTATAAAAAGGATGGGAGAGGAATGTTGTGTGAAACAAGAACAAAAGTTCTCATTCAACTTACAGCAACCCTCAGTGGTATGATGACCTTAGCTTCTTCGAGTCACTAGGTAAGTTTTCTCTGATTTGGATAAGTGCAGCTTCGACAACACCGTTTGATAGCCATTTGGTAGACTTCATTGAGTCAGCCAACTCCTTTAGGCTCACAAAGTACCCGTCATAGTTAATGATGTCAGGGTTGTTCGAAAAAAATACGAGGACAAAGAAAAAGAACAAAAACAAGATTAAATGGTTCTCGTAAACACATGAAAAGCGAGTGAAAAAAACAAGTAATTGATGTAAAGGTGTGCAGGCCTAATGTGCCAACTGTATTACTACTGTTGTGCAAGTGATGTTGCATGAAACCGCTAGTACAAAAACTGACTGTTCCAACTATAAAAATTATGAATTAGTGTTGTTGTGCTACTATTACATATGTCTATGACAAAAAAAAGATGTTCATCTATATTACTATTTTTGTGCAATTTCAAAAGACATGGAACTGCAACTGTAAAGATTGATTTGGCAACTAAAAACGTATTTCACTGTGCAAAATATCATCATCTAAAAGAAAAAAAAGGAGTACAGATTTAACGCAACATATTAGTTTTACCTTGTTTCTGTGACATTTGCTCCAGGTAAATTCCTTACATAATAGAGGACTGCCGCATAAAGCTTGTTCACTTGTTCATTGCAAGTGAACGTCCTTGTTTTATTGTAGTCGATGTAGGGACACCTCTGGACAACAGTTGGCTTGATTATCCTCCTTGTGCGTTTTTGCACTGGTGGGCCAGATGTGGTACTGCCAGGCCCACTTGCACCCCTAGAGCACCTATCACATCTGGGGTGTGAAAATAATCTGGAGAATCCGAAAGGATGATATGAATTGGTGCCTTCCCAGTGACAACCTTATCTGCAACAGCACAAACCTCTCTCATAGTTGCCGAATCCCAATCATCTTGCTCACTACTTTTAGATGACCCTGCCTCTTGTGGCGTCACTTGCACTACAAAAAAATACACTTCCGTGATGATACGTATTTGTCACAGTAGGTCGCGTTTTCTGTCATGCATGTACATCCATGACGATTTTATGACAGAATCAAGATAGTCATACCTGTGCTGTCGTAGAAGTGTTCGATGACATTACCAAAATTATCATCACGGAAGTGTCCACTTCCATGACGATAAATCGCGCGTCACATAAGTGCTTTCGTCAAGGGTGACCGACACGTGGCATCCACCGTAATGGAACGCCGTTAAGCTATCGGGTCAGGTTTTGGATCCGATAACCCGTTAACAGCCCCGACCAATGGGGATTTTCCACGTGTAAAATCGTCATTGGCTGGAGGAGACACATGCCAGGTCCGCGTTGGCACATGTGTCACTCATCCAATGGGCGAGACGCGCCTATGATATGTTGACACGTGGACCGGCCCATCAAGTTTAAATGGGCCGGCCCAACTGAAGGCCCACAAGATTTTGCGGACCATAATGGGACGGCCCAGCTAAAGGCCCACAAGATTTTGCGGACCATAATGGGCTGGCCAGCTAAAGGCCCACAAGATTTTGCGGGCCATAATGGGCCGGCCTAGGTAAAGGCCCACAAGATTCTCACGGATCATAATGGGGCTGGCCCAGCTAAAGGCCCACAAGATTTCACCGACATTAATGGGCCGGCCCAGCTGTAGGCCCAAAAGATTTTGAGGACCCTAGTAGGCCGGCCCGTTAACTGGCTGCCAAGTTTTGGGCCAGATGCCAGCCCATATTTGATCCGATACATTAATGGCCTGCCATGCTCCGGGCCTAATAGTGGCCCATATGAGATTTGGCCCATTTAAAAGCCTACCACTTTCTGGACCAAATTACGGCCCAGATCAGGTCCGGCCCTTTAAGAGGCTTTGGGCTCAATTATGGCCCATATCAGATTCAGCCCGTCAACTGGACACTATGCTTTTGGGCCCACTTGCTAAAGGCCCACTTAGTAATTTGTCCTGATATTAGTTTTGGCCTGTTAAGGGCCCGTTTAACATTTCGGCCCTATATTAATTTCAGCCTGTTAAAAGCCCGTCATATAGTTGGGCCTAACTACAGCCCGGTTTGCATCCGACCTGCTCGCAGCCGATATCTGATTGGGCCAAACAAGGACCGTGACAATTTTGGCCTGTTAAAAGCCCGTGATTTGATTCATACAATCATGGCCAGGGTTCATTTCGGGCTGCTGCCGGCCCGTGAGCTGTTTGGCACCTTTCAGGCCCAACCTACATCATGATTGCATGACGGCCCGATTATGTACCGTAATTTTATGGTTTGGCCGGTTTACTGCGAAGACAGGATATATATACAGTAAAATAACTGCAGCATCATGAATAAGAAAAAAACCTAGACTATACAATAAAGAAATTATGGCATATTACATCCACTGGGCATCAAAGTTCGCCACTATGATAATAAAGCACAAGGAGACAGCAGATTACATACACTGGGCATCAAAGATCGCCACCAGTGCAAATAAGCACGCCAACAAAATAATATACAAAACCGACAACACTTCAATAGAGTTCAAGAAAGGTTAGCCCTGCTGGGGAGCTCCAGCGCAAGCAGCTGAGCAAGATGATGAGATTGCGCTTGTTCAACACCTATATCTTCCACACTCTGAAAGATAAACAAGCAGACATATGACAGGTTTTGCACATAAAAGTATCAGTGCTGACAATTCATCACATTTCTTACTGACGAATAAAGTGACATAGTTTAAAATTGCATTAACACAATATGGTATTGTTCAGGTCAATACATGGCAGGAAATGACATTGTGAAGGAGTTGGCAGCTTCACGACACCACTGGATTACAGATCAAGAACTCATAAGTATCAATGGTTAGTGTGCTGTCAATTTATAGCATTTAAGATTGGCAAATAAAGAGATGGTTTAAATAATAGTAGAATGATATGACATTGTTCATAGTTAAGACATTGCAGAATATGACATTGTGCTGTGGTGGGTAGGTTCACCACACCACTGGATTACGGATGAAGAACAGAAGCATACATGCAGTGCAAAAGAAGATCGCTTGCTCTATGTAGTTTAATTTACATGGTATGAAGAAGGAACTTGGTTGTACAACTGAAAACTTAAATTGAGAAAGGACAAACTTTTGTTTATGAACTACATAATAAACTTTAAACAAGCAATTTGATGCAAACACCAAAAATAAACAGCTGTTGCAGTCATGCTTAACCAAATATATACAACAAAGTTTGAAGGCTTGAGATGGACAAACTTACATTATTGGTGAAGACAGGCTCTATAAAGGCCTTGTCCATGCTGATGGGGGTGCAATTCAAGAAGTTTACCACAGAATCTTCTTCAAAAGCATTGCCTTTATTCTATATTTTGTTAAGAGTAAATATAGATGTGATAATATACGAAAAAAATGGAGAATATTTAAGATAAGATGAAGAGTGATGCTACATAACCAAGTAGCTATAAATGTAAGTGCAGCGATACAGGCAAAAGGTACAGCCAAGAGCAATGCACAGCTAAACTTCTTCAATACCAACCTTATGGTAAGAGTAAATATAGATCTGATGTGTAGAAAATGGAGGGCAAAGGAAAATAAGCTGCAGAGTGATTGTAACATCCCAAATTTTCAATTTGGAATGTTATACATAGATCATCATTGCATATCATATTTTTTTGCATTTTGGTTTGATCCTAGGAATCCTACACAACTCAAGGACCCATGGAGAGAATTGGGGATTTCGTTATTTTCATATTTGGGGTTTTCTCAAATTTTGAAAATAGGATCATTTGATTTAATTATTTTATCTTCAATTATTCCAATTATGAAAATAAGTTAGAGGGAATAAAATGACTTTCCCAAATTAAAGGAATATTGAGGATTTAATAAAAAATCAAATAAGATTTTTTTGGAGTTTTTCGCTGTTTTATTTGAATTTAGGAAAAAATAAGCGTTTTTCAAAATTTCATTTAGGCCCCAAATAAATGTGCCCCATGTCCGTCTTGATTTTAGAAGTCCGGGAAAATTTATTTCGGGATTTTTGGAGTCCGTTTAGTTTTTCTTTGTTTGTTTTTCTGCATGAAACTATTAAAAAAACGAACCGACCTAACCGGGCCGTATCCGGCTAGGACACTACCCGGCTGGCCCCTTTAAGAGGCGAGGCCAAGGCCCGAGCCAGCCCCAGCCCAAGCCGCCACCCCGTCGGCGCTAGCTCCGCCGCCGTGCCGCTTCGCCGCACTGCTGCTGCCGCGCCGCCACCCGCTGATCCGCCGCTTCGCCGCGCCGCCGCCCGCCGATCCGCCGCTTCGCCATGCCGCGCCGCCGCCCGCCGATCCGCTGCTGCGCCGCCGCCGACTCGGCGCCGGAGTGCGCCGCCGCCGACCCGTTCCACGAGGTAGCCGCTGATTTTTATTAAAACCGATCGGTTTTATTTCGTAAACCCTAGTTTAGGTTATTTTATTTTATTATTAGATCGGTTTAGTTAGGTTTTTTTTCGGTTCGGTTAAATAGCGGATGTTTGTTTTAACGAACGGTTTTCGTCGTTTAGCCTGTTCGTCGTTTTTTTCTTTTTCTCGAATTTTCCGCGATTATTTCTGATCGCGATTCCTGATCCGATTTTCGTTTTAGTTTAACTTTCCGCTCGTTTATCGGAATCAGGCGATTCAAGCGCCTAGAGTTTCGTCTCGAAACCCTCTTTCCGTTTAACCAACTGAAACAAGTTTTTGCTTCTGTAAAATTTGACTTAGATCCAGATTAGTAACCGAAGCTTGTTTTCTTTCGCCGTTTGACTTTCGTTTGATTTGATTCTTTTTGCAAACCGGAGTTCTTAAGTTGAACTTTCTGGTTAGATCTCTTATTTGAGTTTTACCTGTGCATTAGGTGAGTACTTATTGTTTGTTTGTTTGTTTGTTTGTTTGTTTGCGTTAGAGTACTCGGAGTGCGCCACTTGCTACTTTGAATCTCTAGGTTTCACGGATCATCAGCAAGGCAAGTAACACTTTGATCATACCTCCTACTACTCAGTTTTATTGCATTAGATCAATCCTCAAACAATTGCATGGTTAGGGTCTGAATAAATTGTGGGTTGGGAAGTAGATGAGGTAGCACCTATTACCTGTTTTATTATCAAACCCTGGGATTACTTCTACGTTTTCTTATGCCATGCTATGCTAGTAGGCGTGGCTTGGGTTTGAGTGTATCCATGACAAATGTGAGAGTGTTAATTAATGGTTCAACTTAAGGTGGCAACTTTAATACACATCTGGGTGGATTGAGGCACCTCGGTATTCCAGCGATTGCCTGTTTTCTTTATGGACCGCCACCCAGGCTCAAAGGGATCATGAGATTATTCATGCTAGAAACTTCTGTGTGCAGCCACAAGCTACTATGGGCTCTAGCATAGTTGATTAAGTCGTGCGAACTCTTACAGTGGTAGACTAGCAGATGTAGGGGAAAGTAGGTGTAACGGTCTACCTGATCATAAGGTGCTAGCGCTTCTGAAAGACTATGTCTCGGTCATCCGTTTCTCAAACACCATTTAGTGCGAGAATCCCAACAGAGGAGATCGAGTCTTGTGGGGGAAAGTGCAAAAACCTCTGTAGAGTGTATAAACTAATCATGGTTAGCCGTGTCCCCGGTTATGGACGTCTTGAGTATCTAGTACTTGGATTATCATGTGAATCTCATCATGTGACTTTAATAAATTTTGTTGGGTTTTAATGATGATGTTTAATTGGGATTGAGAGGGTGTCTACGCTCTCAATGTTTAACAACTACCTTGATAGTTAAATAAAATTTATTCCTTTGCAGTAGGGAAAAACTGGCTTTACGCAAAACGGTAACCATAGAGCTTTCCACCAGCCATATATGCATGTAGTATAGCCTATTTCTGTTCATTACTCTCTATGTGTTACATTGCCAGCATATTCCATGTGCTGACCCGTTTTCGGGCTGCAACGTTCATGTTGCAGACTTTTCAGACGATGAGTAAGGTGCCTTTAGGTCGTGGTTCTATACTTAGTGATGCCGTTGGAGTTGATGGACTCACTTATCTTCCAAGCCTTCCACTATTATCGTCATTAGATGGCCTTAAGCCATATTATTTGTAATAAGTTCTCTTTTGAGACACTTATTGTAATAAGTGTGTGATTGCTACTCTGTTATAAATCCTTCAAGTACTGTGCGTGTCAGCATTACTGATCCAGGGATGACACTGAAGCATAGAGATCAGACTGTTTGAGGTCTGGTCGCTACAAGATGGTATCAGAGCACACGCTGACTGTAGGACATGACCACTAAGCTAAAGCCCTAGATCACTGCTCACTCTTCTCATTTCTGACTCCTCATCTTTTATACTCTTTTAGGATGGCGGATGCAAGAAACAAGTTCACGCAACTGGATGAAGATACACCCTTTGGACGCCACCTGAAGGAAGTCACTAAGTACCTGAACATCGGAGTACCAAGCTTCACCGGGACCTACAAAGCCACTTTACCGGATGATGATTCAAGTTCAAGTTCCAGGAAGGACGTTCACACCAGTCACCGAGCCCATAGAGTTTTCCTTTGATGCACCAACCTGGAGTCTAGGAAAGAGCATGGCAGCCCACATCGCCATGGGACGTATTAGAGAAGTTTACCGCAATGATCTCAAGGATACTATCTATCAGATTTGTGGGCGCCGAGATGAGCACTGGGAAATGATCAACACCAAGAAGGATAGATCAATCGCAGCTTTTGTCCAGGAGTTAAACCAGCACATTCGATGTTAGGAGAACCAAATGTGCGCAGGCATGATAGATCTGAAGAAGGCGATGACAAGAATCACGGAACTAGAGGAAGAACTCAAGGCTACACATGAAGATTATGAGGAGGAAATCATCGTACTAGTGGAGAAGAATGACAACCTGATTAAGAAGATCGGAATATTCATGGGAGACCCCACACGAGTAGAAGAAGATGAAGAACCCAAGGAGATTCGCCTGGAAGACTACATCATCATCGACGACACCGACTCTGACCTGAGCGATGATGACTTTGAAGACGAAGCTGGAGCAGATATCATGGAGTCTACAACCGAGGAATATTTCTAGTAGACCACCACATCAGTAGTAGTATTCCACCATGTAAATAGAGTAGTCCGAGCACTTTTGTGATAGTTAGACCGATTGTATGACTTGATTGATTGAGTGAAATGTTTGTGTTTGTCTGAGGTGCATATGGGTAGTGCTTTCTCATTAGACCTCATTCTATTCTAATTTCTCCCCTCTAAACCCATCAGATGCCTCCGAGACGTGACAATGGATTTGCATTTCCACCGGAGCTCACTCAGTTGATCCTGCAGCAGAATGCGTTGATGCAGTTGCTAGTCCAGAATCAGAATCAGGGGAACAACAACAACAACAACAAACCCACCACCACCACCACCACCTGTTGATCACTTAACCCGTTTCCTTAGACTGAATCCGCCGGTGTTCTCCAGTAGCACCGAGCCTATAGTAGCAGATGATTGGCTCCGCAAGATTGGAAGGGAGTTAACCACTACAGGATGTACTGATGCTGAGAAGGTGCGTTTTGCCGCACATCAGTTGGATGGACCAGCAGCGTCATGGTGGGAGAATTACACTATCACCTACCCTATAGCCATAGTGACATGGGACCAATTTCAGCAGGCTTTCCGTACAGCCCATGTTTCAGCAGGAGCTATGGCCATGAAGAAGCGTGAGTTTCGCAACTTGCGCCAAGGAGGACGGACAGTTGGCCAATACGTGGATGACTTTAGTAAGTTAGCACGTTATGCCCCGGATGACGTTGCTACGGATGCAGCTAAGAAGGAGAAGTTTCTGGAAGGACTGAATGATGAGTTGAGTATGCAGTTGATGGTAGAAACTTTCAACAACTATCAAGAACTGGTAGATCGTGCTCTTATGATTGAAGGGAAGCATCAGCAGATTGAGAACCGCAAGAGGAAGTATGGACAAGGGAAATACAATTCAGGAGCTCAGCAGAAGCCACGTTTTACCCCGAAAATGGAAGGACATTTTCAGTATACCCATGGAGGAGGGAGTTCGCATAATCATAATGGCCCCAAGAATGGTAATGGGAATGGGGGAAGCAACAGTCAGAACCGTACCAACCCATCAACCCCAGCAAAGAGAGACCTGAGTCAAGTCACTTGTTATAAGTGTTATAAGTGTCCTGAAGCCTAGAATGGAAATGGCAATGGAAGCTCTGGGAAGAAGCCGAACCCTTTCAACAGGGGATAGGTGAACCACGTTAACGGGGAGGAGGTTGAAGCCCAGCCAGATGCAGTAATAGGTAAGTTTTTGGTTAAGTCATTTACTGCAATCGTTCTTTTTGATATTGGTGCATCGCATTCATACATATCAAGGGGATTCGTGGATAAGTATAAACTGCCCACCAAGGTTCTTAGAACACCTATGTTAGTAAGCTCACCAGGAGTAGAGTATATGACCAGTAAAGGATGTTTTCAAGTGCCATTGAGTATAGGTAGGCAAGTGTTTCCCTCGGATTTAATCATTTTGGAATCACAAGGTTTGGATGTAATTCTGGGTATGGATTGGCTATCGATGTATGAAGGAAACATCGATTGCGCCAGTAAGTCGATTTTGCTTATCACTCCTGTCGTGGGTTTGTCACGGCAGATGTCATTGTGAAAGGACTTAGTCATGGAGCCATCGCAACGGGTTAGCTTAAAGGGGTTAAACCGGACAAGGGGACACGAGGAGTTTATACTAGTTTGGCCCCTTCGATGAAGGTAAAAGCCTATGTCTAGTTGTGATTGGTATTGCTAGGGTTTCGAAGGCCAGGGAGCGAATCCGGTTTGTCTGGCTCTCGAGTTGCTGTCTGTCCTCCCTAAACCGTTGCCGGGTCGTCCCTTTATATACGCAGGTTGACGCCCGCCGGTTTATAGAGTCCCGAAGCCGGATCATAAACGTGTCCGGTTCGGTCTCTACACTTCCTATCTTACAATGCAAGTTACATAATTAAGTCGGTTTACATCTACAGGCCTTAACTCGCCTCTGGGCCTTGGGCCTTCATAAAGCGCCATCATTCTTACGTCTTCATGGGCTTCTAATCTTCATAAAGCTAATCCGGCTACTCCTGGCCGGTTTACGTCTAGTAGTAATATCCCCAACATTAGGCCCCAGATTGGTTTGAACTGGTTCATGTCAATCTTCATCACTTAGAAAAATTCCTCCTTTGCATTTTCACTTTGATCTTGTAAACCGCCGTGACGTCATGCTCCAGGACCGTAACAAACCTCCCTGACGTCATCTATTCGTTGAAGCTGAGGATTACCTTCATTAATGCATATCCAGTCATCGAGGCGACACCGTCATTAATTATCCATTTTTGAGCTCCTCAATTCCCGCACTTGCCGTTTATAGCTTCGCCTTATAAATAGGGGCAGAGGACCCCTTTCTTTTCTTTTTGTTACCCCTTCATCCCTTCTTCTTCCTCGCGATGTCTCTGCACCTGAGCGCCACCGCCATCGTCAGGCCTCGCCTCTGCCTCACCGTCGGCCGCTGCATCAACCTGTTCGTACCAGAGCCCTGCAGCACACCTCCGTTGCTTCCACGGCCGCAGTAAGTCCTTCCTTCCTTTCTAGATCCATTAGGGTTCCCACAAGTTCATGGTGTTCCTTTCTTGTTCTTCGTCAGTCTTTTAGACAGTAAACCTTAGGCTTGATACGCTCCGTGCGATAGTTCTAGAGCTCCCCTTCTTGCTTGTTTTAAATCAAGCCTTTATGCGCATAACAAAGAACCTTGATCTGTGCTGTCATGAACTGCTCCAAGACCAACCTTTTTAGGTCTAAATCTTTTCTTTTCCTGACTTGTGGTAGATCCAAAATGCCCTTGTGATCCTGTGAAACCTGTTTTTGACTTACTTAACCCTCTTTGCCTTAGATATGTATCCTCTTTACCATCTAGGCGGTTTATCTTTGTAAAAACAATCTATCTCATACCATTAGTCCCCTATTAAACCGGCAAGCCTTCTGTACGTTGATGGTAATAATCCGGTTTAACAACACATGTATGCCCTTAATATGACCTTGTCATTCACTATTATATTAGTCTCCGATTTACGCAATTTCACATACCGGTATATGTTTATTCCATTGCATCTTGTGCTCCTCCATGAATGACTCGTCAACCGGCATTTCCTTTTCAGCTTTTCGTTTCACAATGGCCAAACAGTTTGCCGCTTGCAACTGGGCTCCCTCCCGGATCACCGAAGATCAATTGAACGAAATGGTTAGTATCGACACCTTGCCAAAGAAGACGGAGATCCGGTGGCGAGTTCCAGGAACAGAGAATCCTCCTACCCCGAGGCAGGGTGAGGTAGTGATCTTTGTCGACCACATAGGCCATGGCTTCAAACCGCCAGGGTCAAAGTTTTTCCGGGATGTTCTTGCCAGTTTCCAACTCCGTCCTCAAGATATTGGACCCAACTCGGTGTCCAATGTATGCAACTTCCAAGTTTTCTGTGAAGCGTACTTGCAAGAAGAACCCACTGCTGAGCTGTTCCGGGACTTTTTTCATCTGAACGGGCGTACAGAGTTTGTAAATGGCCCCAATACAGAACTTGGTGGTGTCTCTATTCAAAAGCGGAAGGAAGTTGAATTCCCTCATGCCAAACTGCACAACCACACTAAGGAATGGAACCAGACTTGGTTTTACTACAGAGATACTTCTCCTGAAGATGAGAATCCCCTTCCAGGCTATCGTGATCACCAGCTTTCCAACACCCATCCAATGCCGCAACGCTTAAGTTCTGCAGAACGGGCCAAATATGCCCCTCAAATCACCAAGCTCCGGGCCTTTATGGCCAATGGTTTAACATGCGTTGATTTCACGCGCTGTTGGATATCTTGGAGCGTCTTGCCAGTAAGCCACCGCCCCGGTTTAGTGTGTGAGTACACCGGTGATGTTGAAGACCCCCAACGCCATATCAACATTCAGGTGACCGATGAAGAGGTCACTGAAGGCGTAAAGAAAATTTTGAATGAATCGGAATCAGTCTGTCGTCAAACCGGCTTGAACCCCTTCTATACTCAAAACAAACCGCCTGCTGTAAGCACTATACTTCCTTTTCATCTTTGGTATCTTTAATTTGTTCAACTTGTTATCCTTCTTCTGTTTATGTATGAATAGGGTGATGATCCCTTCTGGAAATGGAAATCCGTAGATAAAGCGGTAAAGCCAACCGGGGATAAAGCGATCAAACCATCCCGTCCCAAAACCAAAGCCGTCAAGCGGACCTCAAAACGGAAAACGGTTGATCGGATCAACATGGAACTTGATGAAGATGCTGATGATCCGGAAGTTGAGGTAGAACTTGACTCACTTGGCTCCCTTTTCATGCACCTCATTAACAATGATCTTTATCAGGAGGACGTAGAAGGCAGCCAAGCTGATGATGTAGAGGTAATTACCTTTTCCTCCGGTTCACACTCTATTCCAACACAAAAAACCCGTCAAGCAGTCCGGAAAGTAAGCTTTTCTCATCCTCTTGCTTACTTGGATCCAACATTTATTTTGAGGACGCAGCAACATGAAGCTCGCTGGACCACCCGGCACAGTGGCCAACAGGTCACTTCGACCGGTTTACCTGATACCCCGGTTTGGAAGCGCCGGTCTGAGGTCTCTCCCACTTTTGACAATTCTTATCCCAAGGCAGGTTATTTCAGACAACCTCTTAATTCGGCTGATTCAAATTATCAGGTGACACCTCCCTCATCCTCTAGCGAGTCGACAACAACCCAACTCCCACCTCTAAAAACCGTGGCTGGGTAAGTTTTCAAACCCTTTCTTCCAATGCGTTACAAATCTTGAATAAGATGCTAACCCTCTTTTAATTTATTTGCAAAGCCAAAGCCAGACCCAGCAAGAAAGCTCGGGTCAACAATCTGCCAGAAGACCAGGCAGTTTTTGAAGAAGAACAAAGAGGTGAACCGGACCAAACTCATGAACCGGAGGGTCCTCATCCTGAAGCCGCCTCTGATGAACCGCCCCTTCAAGATCGAAATACTGATGAACCACTAGAAGCTGATCCTTCCATGCCTGACACTGAACCGGCAGCTCCAAACCGGGATAGTCCAGTGAGAGATACTAAGACTCCGTCATCACCCGCCAAAACCACTGAAGGCCAAGGAGATGATGTTATCGTTACTGGCATGGGCCACAGCTCTCCTGGCCATCCCGTAATCTTGGCCCAACATAGTGCCAAAGAAGAGCATGCTGCTAGGGAAAAAGGCAAATGGAGTGCTGATTTACCAAGTTATGCCCATCTCAATGCTGAAGAACTTCACTCTGGTTTCTTAAACCGTCTGCACTCAAACCGTGACTATGAAGCCGGTTTGGTGAACTTGATGAAGGAACGTTATGAGGTATTTTCATCTCCCTTTACTTCTTGATTCCCAAGTTGAAATGCTAGCCCAAGTAGCCCCCAAGGGCCGTTTTATGATGTCAATCATAAACTGGGTCTTTGTAACACTTTTAAATCTCTCTGTTACTGATCCTCAAAATGTCAAGTCCTTAGTAAAAACCAAGACCTATACTTTACCAATGTAATTATAGGCTTTCCTCAGCGTAGCCCCCAAAGGCTAGTTTAGCTTTGCAAGGTAATCCGGGTTTTAATCCATGCGTCCGTTTTGAACAGATGTACATTAGCCCCCAAGTGTCAAGGATAATGCTTGCATTGTTCTGGGGACTTATAAAAGATGCAGTGAATCAGAGAAAATAGGCATTAGCCCCCAAGTACGAAGTGCATAACGTGTTATACGCTTTGTACTTAGAAAATATATATCCTGTTGTTTGACATATCTTCACTGTTGCAGGCCGAACTAAGAAATAGAGATGCCCGAACTGCTGATTTGCAAGAGAACGTGAAGTCCCAACAAGCAGAGGCTGTGAAAGCCAAGGAGGAGCTGACCAAAGCCCTGACAGCAATGGAAAGGCTAAAAGAGTCTTTTAACAAAGATCGTGTTGAATAGGAAACCGAGAAGGCCGGTTTAACCAATAAAGCTGAGGATGCCGAAGCAGCCCTAAACCCAGTTGTAGATGAGCTAAATGGTTTGAAACGGCAAATCAAAGCCATGACTTCCGCTGTCTTTGGTAAGTATCTCCTTGTGCAGCTTTGTCCAATTCATGAGACCTTATCATTGATCAGAGTGCTGATGTTAAACCGTGACAGGCACTCGTATTGCTCATTTGGGCACAGATATGCGGATGAAGCTTAAAGCGGCGTATACCTTGATTGAAAAGCTGTACTCTGGATCCCAGCGCGCTATTTGCACCGCGGCTTACAATAAACCGGTGCCATCATTGATAAAAGAAACTCTTGAGAAGCTGGCCATGTTACCAGCCCGGATTACCGAACTGAAGAAGGTAGCTGCAAGAGCAGGAGCATTAACCGCACTAATCCGGGCCAAGGCATGGATTCCGGACCTTGAAGCGGAGGACATTATAAAAGGATATCCAGGTGTTAAAGAGGACGGTTCAAACTTCGACAATGATGATCTCCGAAGGCTGACAAAGGAAATGCGGCCAATAGCCAGCAAATTGGCAGAAGACACCGATCTATCTCATTTCCAGCCGGCTTAAGACATTGAAGGGAAAAGACAGCCTTCAGAATGTAACACCCTCGATGCGACTATATCTCCCACGTGTCGAAGCACGACTTAGAGGCATAATCGCATTGAAGGCATATGTCGCAAGTGAGGTAATCTTCACACAACCCATGTAATATAATAAGGGAAAGAGATTACATAGTTGGCTTACAATCGCCACTTCACACAATTAAATGAATAAAGCATTACAACAACCAAATACAATCAGGGCCCGACTACGGAGCCAAAATAAAAGAAGAACCCCAAATGCGACAAAGGTCCCCGACCGACCCCAACTGGGCTCCACTACTGATCAACTAGAACGAAAACAACATAAAGGACAAGGTCTTCATCGAGCTCCTCCTGAGCTTGGTAGCGTCAACTGCACGGTCTCATCGGCACCTGCAAGCTGGTTTTGGAAGTATCTGTGAGCCACGGGGACTCAGCAATCTCGCACCCTCGCGATCAAGACTATTTAAGCTTATGGGTAAGGTAAAGGTATGAGGTGGATCTGCAGCAAGCGACTAGCATATATGGTGGCTAACATACGCAAATGAGAGCGAGAAGAGAAGGCAAAGCACGGTCGATAAAAGTATGATCAAGAAGTGATCCTATAGCAACCTACGTCAAGCATAACTCCAACACCGTGTTCACTTCCCGGACTCCGCCGAGAAGAGACCATCACGGTTACGCACGCAGTTGATTCATTTTAATTAAGTTAAGGTTCAAGTTATCTACAACCGGACATTAACAAATTCCCATCTGCCCATAACCGCGGGCACGGCTTTCGAAAGTTCAAATCCCTGCAGGGTGTCCCAACTTAGCCCATCACAAGCTCTCACGGTCAACGAAGGAATAGACCTCCTCCCGAGACATTCTGATCAGACTCGGTATCCCGGTACAACAAGACATTTTGACAGGGTAAAACTAAACCAGCAACACCGCCCGAATGTGCCGACAAAATCCTGATAGGAGCTGCACATATCTCTTTCTCAGGGCACACTCAGATGAGTGCTCCATATAACTAAAACCAAACCTCGAGTTTCCCCGAGGGGGTGCTGCACAGGACTCTAGTTTGGACCAACACTCAGAGGAGCACTGGCCCGAGGGGGTAAAATAATGATGACCCTCAGGAGCGCGACTCCCAAGAGAAAAGAAAAGGCTAGGTGGCGAATGGTAAAACCAATGTTGGGCATTGCTGGAAGAGCTTTACTTAAGGCGAACTGTCAAGGGGTTCCCATTATTACCCAACCGCGTAAGGAACGCAAAATCCGGGAACATAACACCGATATGACGGAAACTAGGGCGGCAAGAGTGGAACAAAACACCAGGCATAAGGCCGAGCCTTCCACCCTTTACCAAGTATATAGATGCATTAATTAAATAATATATATTGTGATATCCCAACAAGTAAGCATATTCCAACAAGGAACAACATCTCCATGTGCCAACAAGGAACAAACTTCAATCTTCACCTGCAACTAACAACGCTATAAGAGGGGCTGAGCAAAGCGGTAACATAACCAAACAACGGTTTGCTAGGACAATGGTGGGTTAGAGGTTTGACATGGCAATTTGGGAGGCTGACAAGCAAAAGGTAGGCATCGTAGCATTGGCATAGCAAGAGCGAGCAAACTAGCATAGCAAAGATAGTAGTGATTTCGAGGGTATGATCATCTTGCCTGAGATCCCGCAAGGAAGAAGAACGAGTCCATGAAGAAGACAAACGGACGTAGTCGAATGGTTCCTCACAAACGCGACGTTACCGGAACCAACCCGAAGAAGCAACACCGGAAAGAAGCACACAACATAGTAAACAACTATCACACGATCATGGCATGATGCACAACAAGTATGATGCATGTCCGGTTTAATGAGGCATGGCATGGCAAAGTGCACAAGCAATCCTACAAATTAAGTGGAGCTCAATATGCATCGAGATGCATATTGACAAAACACCACATCAATTATTTAGTTCTCTCTCGTTTATGTACCCAACAATATTAAATGTTGATTAACATGGGAAGAGGTGAAGCATAACAAAACTACCTATCTAGGCAAGTTTAAATGAGGCCGGAAGCAACGAACAACAAATCCGGAAAATCCTCATATGCGTAATTTAAGGTTTGGTACTGTTCTGCCCTAAACATTATTTTAGAGTTGTTTAACATGCAAAGTAAGGCTGCCATGTTAAACTAAGCAAAATTCTACCCCATTTACATATAAAGATTATTAAAATCAGAGTTACGGTTATTTAGTTATGAATTAAATCATTTTAACATGGCATAGGAGCAAATTCAATCAAACAACATTTTTAACATTTCAAACATATATGAAAGTTGGATATTATTAATCTACACAAAATTCTGAGCAAGTTTCATATATAAAACATTTTAATCCGATGCACGGTTAGTGAGTTATTAAATGCATGAACTAGGGGGACTATTCTGCAAAACTGGCAATCTCTGGAAAAAAAAGGAAAATCCCAGGCGCGGAAAAAACATGATATGGGCCGAAATAGAGCTGCAGCCCAAAACAGGACATGGGCGCTGGGGGTCTCACCATGGGCCATGGCCCACTTGGAAGCAGAGGGAGGCCGCGAAGGGCGCGCTGGAGCTGGGCTTGGCGCTGCACTGGGCCGGCCCACGAAGGATGAGGAGGCAGGCCGAACGAGGTCGGCTGGAGCTGGGCCGAAGGCGGGGCCTGCGAATGGTCAATGGGGCGCTCGTCTCCCTCGATCCCGATCGGATCGGGGAGGCAGGGGCGGCGACGCCGGTTGGCGATGCCGGCGAGGGACGGCGGAGACCTGCCGGATCCGGGCGCTGGGAGCGGAGGCCGAGGCTGCGGCGGCACCGTTCGCCGGCGAGGCGAGGGGCACGGAAACGTAGAGGCGAGGAGGGGCCGGATCCAGGCGATGCGGGCGGCGTCGGCGGTGAGCTGGGGCGGCGCGGCGGAGGAACCGAGGCGAGGCGCAGCGATGGAGGCGGCAGCGCACGGCGAAGGAGGCGGCCGGACGTGGACGCACGCGAGGCTCGGGGAGCTCGCGGCGAGCGGCGGCGCGGTCGGGCCTGCGCGGGCCCGCGAAGGGTTCGGCGGGCCGCGGTCGCGGGGACGACGACGGCGGACAGATGGCGCGAGAGGAGTGGACGAGGGCGGCGGCGCGATGACGTGGCCTCTCCTGATTGGACGAAGTGAGGTGGCGGGGCAGCGGACATGTCCGGCGCGGGAAGAAACGTCCGGCGGCGCGGAGGGAGTTGGATCTAGGGTTTGATCTGCGCGGAAATTTCGGAGGGAGACACATATTTATAGGTAGAGGGAGCTAGGAGAGTCCAAATGAGGTGCGGCTTTCTGCCACGCGATCGTGATCGAACGCTCTAGATGATGGAGCAGAGTTAGGTGGGTTTTGGGCCAAATTGAAAGGGTGTTGGGCTGCAACACACACGAGGCCTTTTCGGTTCCTCGGTTAACCGTTGGAGTATCAAACGAAGTCCAAATGGTACGAAACTTGACAGGTTGTCTACCGGTAGTAAACCAAGGCCGCTTGGCAAGTCTCGGTCCAATCCGGAAATGTTTAATCCCCACACAAGAAAGAAAGGTAGAAATGACCACCGGAGGAGAACGGAACGCCGGAATGCAAAACGGACAACGGGGAAAAAGCTCGGATGCATGAGACGAACACGTATGCAAATAAAATGCACATGATGACATGATATGCAATGCATGACACACAAGTAATGACAAGGCAACAACAGCGAATAACTGGACGACACCTGGCACATCGGTCTCGGGGCGTTACAACACTCCACCACTACGAGAGGATCTCGTCCCGAGATCTAGAATGGCACCGGAGGGAAAACGAAGGAGAAAGAGAAGAGGTAAATTAAGTTGCTTCTTTGACCAATGAGTGAAACCAAAGAACCTTGAAAAGGTTGAACAAATTGAAAGAAAGAATGCAACGAAGTAGAACAAAGTTGAAAGCAGTCCGGTAGGGAAGAGTTTCAAGGAAGAACAAATTCGGGCAGCACTCCGGTTGAAAAGAGATGCAAGGCTTGATAAGGCAAGAAGAACTTGAACAAAGGGGCACAATACTCCGGTTAAGCAAGATAGGGAAGGAATAAGAGTGATATAATTTGGACAGCACTCCACTTGTAAATGGAAGGAATTGAACTTGACAAGATGAGAGGATACTTGAAAAGAGGACACAACACTCCGGTTAAAAGGATAGGCATGAAAAGAACATGATCTTTGACAAAACGAGATGATGGGTTGAAAAGATGAACATCACAATGCCTCCGGAACAAAAGTAAGAATGGAATAGAATGAACCAAGGGAAACACGATCTTGAGAGAGCACGCTTGCAACAAATGCTAGAACGGAGTTGTTGGAAAACCAACAACGAAAAGAATAAGCTTGGTATGGTCTTATGGAAAACATCTCAAATATTTTGAGGTGACACCCGGCCACTCACGGGAAAGGAATTGGATTGGATTGAACAAGGAGACGAGAAACTTATTTCACTGGGGGGGATAGGTGAAGAACTTGGGTCAATTATAAGCATCATAGATAGCAACAATCCTTAGGGAAGGCTTTAGGTGAAATATAACCCAAGATAGCTCCAATGACGAGATTGATGGATTTAAAATATCCCAATCTTGACAGCATGTGAATCATGAAAACATGAACTCAAATTATCAAGAATGACATACTACCACCTCTGATGATATGGTAGAGAGAATTGAACTCCGGATTACAAGAAGAAGAATGCTTGAGCTCCTCTGAAAAGAATCTCAAAGAACACTTCAAGAAGGAATTAAATCTTTGATGAACCGACATGTAGAACCTTCAAGAAGAACTCCGGTAACAAAAGGATGATCAAACAAAAGGAAAGAGAAGTTGAAAACACAAGGTGAAACCTTGTAATGATTTAGATGAACCTCCGTGGTGATATAATTGCGAGAGGTAGGAACTCCGGGAAAAGATAAGATGAACAATTGAGATCAAGAATTTTTGATGAGCCTCCGGAATAGGGAATTAATCATTAGGATGAAACAAGAATAAGAATTACATTATGCGTATCCTTCACCAATTAAATTGATGACAATCAACGGGTTTGGCATATTACTTATTCTCGTAGAAAAGATTAAGAGAGATATAACATCAGACTTGGGAAGGTATTGAACGAATGGAAGGTTTGAAACAACGAATAAATTGATATGATAAGAAGGAAGAAGAAATCTTGAACGAACCACCGTAAGAATTGCAAATGAACGAATAAAAGATAACGAAACACTGGGAAGAATTGAAAAATGAACAAAGAAGCTAGAGGGGATTTAGATACATGAGAACAAAGAGATCACGAGCTGATAAGAGAATACTTGAATGATGCGCTGGTAAGATTTAGAGAAAGAGAGCTGAAAGCTGAGAATGAATAATATTTGAAAAGATGGATTCCGGATAAGAAATTGAGAAGACTCTTGAATTTGCTCCGGATAGTTGAAAAGAATTCTCACAATCGAAAATAATTATGAGAGGATGGCAATAAGCTAGAACCACGAGTCTCTGAGAGAACGGATAAGATATGGAGGAAAAACTCTTCTTCGGTCTTCAAAATCTGAGAATGACGATGAGAAACACCACCAAATTGTTGAGATACTCCGGGATGAAAAATGGAAAAGTTGAGCCAACGATGAAAGAATTTGGAAGATATTGAAGACAAACATAAGACTGATGATTATTCCTTCTTACGTCAAACTTCAAAAAGAAATTTAGGATAGCTCCGGGAAAATAAGAAGAGTCAGGTAAGATCCTGGGAAAAGACCTGTGGGTTAGGGCCCACTCAAAATAAATATTGTTGAAGAGATTAAAAAAAGAGATTGCACCGGTTGAATTAAATGACTTGAAAGAGATAACATCCTCAAAAGAGCTGGAACGATAGCAGATTGGAAAACACGTATGTCCGAGATATCTTGAGCACTCTGGAGCAATTGAATAGCGAGAGGTGAATGAATATGAGGTGCCCCGGTATGAGAAGGCATTGAAATGAGGAAAAGGGTAAGGTCAACAAAGCTTGACTTGAAACCATCGGAGATGAAAAGGAATGAAGAATGATGAACTTGAGGTTCCGTTAGGATCTTCATGAGAATCACCGGATAAGAGCATTGACAGAAAAGAATGGAGAGATTTCCCATCAATAAAAGGATACTTGTATAAGAAATCTGAATCGTTGAAGAAAAGGGTGGGTGGGAGGGAAAACAAAAGCAACTTGGAGACGGATGAAACAAACACCGTTGAGAAGAACTAATAATTGATCTTGCGGAAGTTGAAATGGTCGGGTCCACTAGAAGAGAAGCACACCGTTTAAAAGGATTGACATGACAATCTTGATGATCAAGAAGGATTAGTATTCACATCGGAGTATGAGAACAACATTTAGGAAAAGTATGGAATCAACTCTTGACTTCGAAGCAACTTGAATACCACAACTAAAAACAAAACAAGGATTAGCTTGCAGAATAAGCCAGAACAAACATATGATAGAGATTTCGTCCGAAGTTTTCATGGTGGGGCCTACACGGGCTCGATCGTACAGCACCATCATGTACAAGGCAGTGCACATGACATACGAAGCGTCCCCGAGTCGGCATAGCCAAGGACTCTTTAAGACACAACGAGACCACTGTAAAACCGACCGTGAATAGGCGGACCACTAGACGTCGAACCCCAATTTCATATCATACATCTGTCGGAAAGATATCCTAAGAGCTACTTGAATTCCCACCTATGAAACTCCCGAACTTTTCCGGTTATGCAATCAGGTGTTGGGGATACAGGGGAAGCATAATATCTCACCCAAACTAGCAAATCCTACATCCAGCTGTATCCATCCTTAAACACATAACCAAGAAACCTTCGGAAACCATCTATCTCAACCTTCGAAAAGCATCCGTTATACAAGTTATGGCGATACTCCCGAACTCCCGCCCCAGTACTGGGTGGCGTCGAGGTTATCTCACCAACGAACTGCATAAAAGAGATTTTCGATGTCGGCGAACATATCTCATGTATTCCAGAATTGCAACGATAAAATTATGATGACAACACCTCAGAGCTCAACTCCCCGGGACACTTCCACAAAACCCTTGACAGGAGGCACCAAGACAATGTTCTCATCATAAAACCATCGGAACGATTCCAAGATACCCGCGTGATCCTAAAATTTTTTTTAGTGAAATTTGAGAAGAGAAGAGTCAAAACTCTACATCAGGATGCCTTACCAGAGCGATGAGGAGACTGAGAAGTAAAAAGAATTCCTAAACTCTCCGATATATAATTCCTAAAAGCCTCAAAACATTTTTCTAGACACAACTCGGCCGCTAAAAACGATCAAGCAATGGGGCTCCTAAGGTCGGGGAAGGCTCTGATACCAACTTGTAACACCCTCGATGCGACTATATTTCCCACGTGTCGAAGCACGACTTAGAGGCATAATCGCATTGAAGGCATATGTCGCAAGTGAGGTAATCTTCACACAACCCATGTAATATAATAAGGGAAAGAGATTACATAGTTGGCTTACAATCACTACTTCACACAATTACATGAATAAAGCATTACAACAACCAAATACAATCAGGGCCCGACTACGGAGCCAAAATAAAATAAGAACCCCAAATGCGACAAAGGTCCCCGATCGACCCCAACTGGGCTCCACTACTCATCAACTAGAACGAAAACAACATAAAGGACATGGTCTTCATCGAGCTCCTCCTGAGCTTGGTAGCGTCAACTGCACGGTCTCATCGGCACCTGCAAGCTGGTTTTGGAAGTATCTGTGAGCCAAGGGGACTCAGCAATCTCGCACCCTCGCGATCAAGACTATTTAAGCTTATGGGTAAGGTAAAGGTATGAGGTGGAGCTGCAGCAAGCGACTAGCATATATGGTGGCTAACATACGCAAATGAGAGCGAGAAGAGAAGGCAAAGCACGGTCGATAAAAGTATGATCAAGAAGTGATCCTATAGAAACCTACGTCAAGCATAACTCCAACACCGTGTTCACTTCCCGGACTCCGCCGAGAAGAGACCATCACGGTTACGCACGCAGTTGATTCATTTTAATTAAGTTAAGGTTCAAGTTATCTACAACCGGACATTAACAAATTCCCATCTGCCCATAACCGCGGGCACGGCTTTCGAAATTTCAAATCCCTGCAGGGTGTCCCAACTTAGCCCATCACAAGCTCTCACGGTCAACGAAGGAATAGACCTCCTCCCGAGACATTCCGATTAGACTCGGTATCTCGGTACAACAAGACATTTCGACAGGGTAAAACTAAACCAGCAACACCGCCCGAATGTGCCGACAAATCCCGATAGGAGCTGCACATATCTCTTTCTCAGGGCACACTCAGATGAGCGCTCCATACAACTAAAACCAAACCTCGAGTTTCCCCGAGGGGGCGCTGCACAGGACTCTAGTTTGGACCAACACTCAGAGGAGCACTGGCCCCGGGGGGTAAAATAATGATCACCCTCAGGAGCGCGACTCCCAAGAGAAAAGAAAAGGCTAGGTGGCGAATGGTAAAACCAATGTTGGGCATTGCTGGAAGAGCTTTACTTAAGGCGAACTGTCAAGGGGTTCCCATTATTACCCAACCGCGTAAGGAACGCAAAATCCGGGAACATAACACCGATATGACGGAAACTAGGGCGGCAAGAGTGGAACAAAACACCAGGCATAAGGCCGAGCCTTCCACCCTTTACCAAGTATATAGATGCATTAATTAAATAAGATATATTGTGATATCCCAACAAGTAAGCATATTCCAACAAGGAATAACATCTCCATGTGCCAACAAGGAACAAACTTCAATCTTCACCTGCAACTAACAACGCTATAAGAGGGGCTGAGCAAAGCGGTAATATAGCCAAACAACGGTTTGCTAGGATAATGGTGGGTTAGAGGTTTGACATGGCAATTTGGGAGGCTGACAAGCAAAAGGTAGGCATCGTAGCATTGGCATAGCAAGAGCGAGCAAACTAGCATAGCAAAGATAGTAGTGATTTCGAGGGTATGATCATCTTGCCTGAGATCCTGCAAGGAAGAAGAACGAGTCCATGAAGAAGACAAACGGACGTAGTCGAACGGTTCCTCACAAACGCGACGTTACCGGAACCAACCCGAAGAAGAAACACCGGAAAGAAGCACACAACATAGTAAACAACTATCACACGATCATGGCATGATGCACAACAAGTATGATGCATGTCCGGTTTAATGAGGCATGGCATGGCAAAGTGCACAAGCAATCCTACAAATTAAGTGGAGCTCAATATGCATTGGGATGCATATTGACAAAATACCACATCAATTATTTAGTTCTCTCTCGTTTATGTACCCAACAATATTAAATGCTGATTAACATGGCAAGAGGTGAAGCATAACAAAACTACCTATCTAGGCAAGTTTAAATGAGGCCGGAAGCAACGAACAACAAATCCGGAAAATCCTCATATGCGTAATTTAAGGTTTGGTACTGTTCTGCCCTAAACATTATTTTAGAGTTGTTTAACTTGCAAAGTAAGGCCGCCATGTTAAACTAGGCAAAATTCTACCCCATTTACATATAAAGATTATTAAAATCGGAGTTACGGTTATTTAGTTATGAATTAAATCATTTTAACATGGCATAGGAGCAAATTCAATCAAACAACATTTTTAACATTTCAAACATAGATGAAAGTTGGATATTATTAATCTACACAAAATTCTGAGCAAGTTTCATATATAAAACATTTTAATCCGATGCACGGTTAGTGAGTTATTAAATGCATGAACTAGGGGGACTATTCTGCAAAACTGGCAATCTCTGGAAAAAAATTGGAAAATCCCAGGCGCGGAAAAAACATGATATGGGCCGAAATAGAGCTGCAGTCCGAAACAGGACATGGGCGCTGGGGGTCTCACCATGGGCCATGGCCCACTTGGAAGCAGAGGGAGGCCGCGCAGGGCGCGTTGGAGCTGGGCTTAGCGCTGCGCTGGGCCGGCCCACGAAGGATGAGGAGGCAGGCCGAACGAGGCCGGCTGGAGCTGGGCCGAAGGCGGGGCCCGTGAAGGGTCAACGGGGTGCTCGTCTCCCTCGATCCCGATCGGATCGGGGAGGCAGGGGCGGCGACGCCGGTTGGCGATGCCGGCGAGGGACGGCGGAGACCTGCTGGATCCGGGCACGGGGAGCGGAGGCCGAGGCTGCGGCGGCGCCGTTCGCCGGCGAGGCGAGGGGCACGGAAATGGAGAGGCAAGGAGGGGCCGGATCCAGGCGATGCGGGCGGCGTCGGTGGTGAGCTGGGGCGGCGCGGCAGAGGAACCGAGGCGAGGCGCGGCGATGGAGGCGGTGGCGCACGGCGAAGGAGGCGGCCGGACGTGGACGCGCGTGAGGCTCGGGGAGCTCGCGGCGAGCGGCGGCGCGGTCGGGCCTGTGCGGGCCCGCGAAGGGCTCGGCGGGCCGCGGCCGCGGGGATGACGACGGCGGACAGATGGCGCGAGAGGAGTGGACGAGGGCGGCGGTGCGATGACGTGGCCTCTCCTGATTGGACGAAGTGAGGTGGCGGGGCAGCGGACATGTCCGGCGCGGGAAGAAACGTCCGGCGGCGCGGAGGGAGTTGGATCTAGGGTTTGATCTGCGCGGAAATTTCGGAGGGAGACACATATTTATAGGTAGAGGGAGCTAGGAGAGTCCAAATGAGGTGCGGCTTTCGGCCACGCGATTGTGATCGAACACTCTAGATGATGGAGCAGAGTTAGGTGGGTTTTGGGCCAAATTGAAAGGGTGTTGGGCTGCAACACACATGAGGCCTTTTCGGTTCCTCGGTTAACCGTTGGAGTATCAAACGAAGTCCAAATGGTACGAAACTTGACAGGCAGTCTACCGGTAGTAAACCAAGGCCGCTTGGCAAGTCTCGGTCCAATCCGGAAATGTTTAATCCCCACACAAGAAAGAAAGGTAGAAATGACCACCGGAGGAGAACGGAACGCCGGAATGCAAAACGGACAACGGGGAAAAAGCTCGGATGCATGAGACGAACACGTATGCAAATGAAATGCACATGATGACATGATATGCAATGCATGACACGCAAGCAATGACAAGGCAACAACAGCGAATAACTGGACGACACCTGGCACATCGGTCTCGGGGCGTTACACGGAAATCCATGAAGTTGAAGAACTTGTGCCTCCAATCCGCAAGCATACTTACGCTCCTTACATTAACCCCTCCAGCCTTATCCATGAAGAAGCCGTGTTTCAAGCTTTAACCGGAATCGATTGGTCAACGGTTGATTTCCAACGTCTAGGGAGGGATGAAGAAGAAGTGATTGCACCAAATGACCCTCAACCGTCAAATCGTCCAGACGAAGAAGCATAAACCGGCAGCCAGTTTACCAGATATTGTATGCCAATGCCAAAAAACAATTATGCAATTGGAGCCGCTTTGAAGCTTCTTGTAATAGGATAGCAAAAACTCCTTTATCTGTCATGCCATCAAGCATGTTTTGTGACACTTCGTGAAAACTTGTTCCACTTTTTGGGATCTACTTATGCATAGCTCATGATGAGTTGTGTTCCTGGATACAAGAACTCGTTGGTTGACCAACTGCTTGTATGATAAAGGTGTCAACACCAATCCAGAGCGTTGATAACTTCGCCCTTATTTTTCCGGATTATGATGATAAACCGTACCGGGATATAATAACGGGCGTGTCTAGTGGGCGGCTGGCTGCCCACTAGTGCAACCGAGCGGCCGGCTGAAAAAGGAAACCCCCTGTCCCCACGAAACAGAAAAGGAAGGGGCTATCAAACCGACCGATCGACCGGCCACCAAACAAACCGATCGAGCCCCACGTAGCCAGCTGTCCCCAGCTCGCACCCACGCCCCCACTCGCCCCCACGCCTCAGCCCCTCCCACGCTGCCTTCTTCTTCTTCTCCACGCCAGAAGCAGATCCAACAGAAATCGCCCCCAACCCTTCTTCCTCCTCCTACACGGCCACCATGGGAACCCCAAAGTACAAGGAGCTGCTTCAAGATCTAAAGGGCAGGGTGGTCAAAGCCATACCAGGCAGTAAGATCAAGCAGGTAAGCCCCCTCTGCACCTCTTCACTTCCCCCTTTCTTCTACTGCATAGGCATATGTAAACCCCCTTCTCCATGGATCCATGGAGAATCTGCTTCAAAAAAGAGAAGAATCTGGCACATCACACCAGCCTACTTGATGTTACTGCTGGATGTGTTAAACATGCCAAAAACTACTTGATGCATGCCAGACAAGTTTCTACCACCTGGATGTGTTAAACAAGCCAACTAAAAACAAGTTCTCTGGCCAATTAAAACATGATTAAAGCCAACTCAACAAAGCATTGTAGCCAAAAACAAAACATGCATTCTACCAACTTGTAGTTATTGTTTGCAAAATGAACAAAAAATTGACTGCCCAATAGATATGTGCAACGAAAAATTCATAAATGTGCAACTGAACACACATCCCAGCCAACTGAACCTATATTCTGGCAACTCGGCATGCATGCTAGCCAAAACTAAAACATGCATTGTACCCCACGTGTTTTCTGGCCAACTAAAAAACATGTATCCTGGCCAACTAAACATGTATCCTGGCCAAGTAAACATGTATATTTCGCAATACATGTTTGTGAGTGAACACTTTGGAAAAACTGTAGTATATGTGCAAATAAAAAACATGTTTTCTGGCCAACTAAACATGCATGTTGGCCAAAAACTGAGAAAATGTATCCTGGACAACTGAGACATCTATTCTAGCCAACTGAATGCATTAACTGTCCAACTGAACATGCATGTTGGCCAAAAACTGAAATAAATGCAACCTGGCCAGCTGAGACATCTATTCTAGCCAACTAAAAACATTGAATGTCCAACTGAATATGTATGCTGGCCAAGTGGAAAGATGCATCCTGGCAATTGAGACGTCTATTCAAGCGAAAACCAGAAATATGTAGTGCAACAGGAAAAACACAAGAACTTTTGTCCATGGCTAATGAAGCCACAAACCATATTAACATATTCACACATATAATCTTGTCCCACGCATATATTCTGGTCCCACACCTATTGCAAACCATATTAATATGTTCAAATATACCAGAACTAGAAACATAAATGGCGATGAAAAACATATAACTATAATCTGTCCTCCAATTCTTCTTTCTTCTTTCACCTGGATTTTCCTTCTCAGATGTAGCATCCAATTATGTGCAGAAAAATCTGAAAAGAGCTCCTTGTGAAACGGAAACCTACAGATCATTGCAACAAAACAAAAAAGGTGGAAAGTCAGAAAAACTATGTAGCAAAAAGAAGTCATGCTTTTGCCAGTTATTTACTGCAAACTGTGCAACTAACATAACAAATTTGTGCAAACAAAAAATTTCATAACTGTTATAATAAAGATTATGCTATGGTCATGTTGTTTTTGGAATTAAGATTATCACAAAATGGTGTGTAACTGCCTATTTACTAAGTTTTTAGGTTGTTTGAAACACTCTTTTTCTGTGGTTACCAACTAATGACATTAATTTCTTCTTTTTATATATGTGCAGGGAGTGTGTCGCAGCATCCAAGAACAAGGAAAAAAATGCTTGATCTCAATGAGTTGCCTCCAGATCTCAATGAGCTTCCTCATGATACGGATCAGCAACAACCCAGCATACAACAAGGAAATTGGACAGAAAATGGTCGATCTGTTTACCACACGCAGGCAAGTCGTGATGGTAACCCTACGGGCCATGACAATGTGGCAGGCCAGTCATCAGCCCGTGGTGCCCCTATAGTGGTGTCTTTGCATTCAGAGAGCCATACTCTTGATGACACAGGAACCGAGGCAAATGTTCCTGGTCCAACCAGGACTGAGCTAGGAGCTGGGGCTATTGACAGAGCTGTGCAAGTAGAAGAAGGAGAGGATGAGGCTGGTTCTCAACCTATGGAACCCTATGTTGGCATGAGGTTTGACAGCCTTCAAATTGCTAAGGATCACTACAACAGCTACGCACTACGGATGGGTTTCTCTATCAAGATGAACACCTCTAGACGGACAGCCCGCACCAATGAATTGATAAAACAACAGTTTTGCTGCAACAAGTTCAAGAAGCCCAAAGCTGATGATGGAGGAGCTGAGGCTCCTCCTGTCCTGGACCCTATTCCAGATCCAAAATCTGTTAATAGTGATGAGGAGATGGAAGAAGAACCTCCAATATTTTCTAAAGAGGAGGCTGGTACTAGTAAGAATAAGAAGAAGTGCAAACGCGAGACAATAAAGCAGACTGAATGCAAGGCGAAAATGTTGGTGAAGATGATAGATGGGCGATGGGAGGTGACGCACTTTGTTCGTGACCATAATCATCCGCTCGTGAACAAACCTTCATTGTCCAAATACTTGAGATCCCACCAAGGCATCTCACCTGATGAAAAGGAGTTTCTGCGCATCTTGTATATCTGCAACTTGACTACAGGTGTGGTGTTTTTCTATATCCTTGAAGAATTAAGTTTCCCTCTAGGAAGTCTAGTGTGCAACTGTTATGGTACTACTGTGCAACTGAAATGGCTTAACTATGCAACTGCTGTCCAACTTCCCATGCTTTTTATATATCACTTTTGGTGCTTCTTGTGCAACTAGATTGTCTTTACTGTGCAACTACACAATGTCCTGTATGCAAAAACTACAAAGTGTTTTTAAAAAGGTGCAGCTAGGTGTCCATTTCCTGTGATTATCTTTTGTGCCAACACGTGTCCTATTACGGTGCAGCTGGATGTGCGCATTTGTGCAACTAAGAAAATGATATACTGTTTGTTTTTGTATTATGCAGGACGAATGATGCATGTAATGGCAGAGTTCTATGGATCTGAGATGATGGTGCCGTTCGGACCAAAGGCAATAAAAAATCTTTGTACAAGTTTCCGTAGAGATGACACAAAGGAGGGTGATCTGATTGAGACAATTGCGCACTTCAAGGATATACAAAAAACTGATCCAGACTTCTTCTATAAGGTGAAATATGATGAAGAGGACAGAGTTGTCAACATATTTTGGGTGGACGGCTTAGTCGAAAAGCTTATGCGGAGGCGTACCACGATTGCATATCATTTGACACCACCTACATGACCAACTTGTACAATATGCCATTCGCTCCCTTCATAGGAATAAACCGACATGGCCAATCTTTCATGCTGGGTTGCGCGTTTGTGAGGCAGGAGTTGGCATCGAGCTTTGATTGGGTCTTTGGAGCATTCCTAGAGGCTATGGATGGCAAACCTCCTGACAACTTCATCACCGATCAGGATGGTGCGATGAGGCAGTCAATACAGAGCATCTTTCCAACCACCGTGCACCGCTTTTGTCGATGGCACATCATGAAAAACGCTCAGGAAAAGGTTGGTTGGCTGCTGTGCCGGAATCCAGGACTCTCTGATGATTTCAACAAGTGTGTTGACTTCAGCTTCACTATAGACGAGTTTGAGCAGAATTGGGCTGGGTTAATGATGAAGTATGAGGCTATGACACACACGCACTTTGAGAAGTTGTACGAATACAGGTCAACTTGGGTGCCGTGCTACTTCAAACACAGGTTCTTCCCCTTCCTCCAGTCTACATAGCGTAGTGAGGGGTTCAACGCCGTCCTGAAAAGATATGTGAACCCACACAACTCAATGCTGAACTTCATCAAGCAATATGAAAAAATCCAGAACCACATCCTTGCCAAGGAAGGCTGCAATGATTACAGGACAGAACACCTTGAGATTGAGTTGTGGTCCAACTTCCCAATAGAGAAGCAAGCTTACAAAACCTATACTAGAGACCTTTACCGCAAGTTCAGAGAAGAGTTTGAGCTGATTGGACGTTATAATGCATTCCAAGTTGGTGCTGATGTGTTTGAGCTCAGACCGAACCAGGAATTTGTTGCGAAATATGGTTCTCGAAACTACTTGGTGCAGGCAAGGGTGGAGGAGGGTTCCTATTTGTGTGAGTGCTGTAAAATGGACAAGGACGGCATCCTCTGTTGCCACATCCTCAAGGTGTTCACCCATGTTGGCATTGATGTCATACCGGAAAGGTACCTGCTAAGACGGTGGACACCTACTGCTGTACCTAGTGCGCCAGGGACTGGTTATGAGCAACCGGATGAAATGCCTCCTCAATCAAAGAAGCAGATAAGGGAGAGGAGCATGATATACGATTTTCGGAAACTAGCAAAGTTTGCGAGTGGTTCTGATCCATCACAAGCTATTGTATACAAGCATATGTGTGCAGCACGTACCGAGATCGGCCACCTGAACAAGTCCAAGAAAAAGAAAAAACCGACTGCTGCAACGGGGCCATCAGATGATGGCAACCCTCGAGGACCTCCTCCACCTCCAGGCAGCAATCAGGGGGCTCATCATCCAGGTAACTACCTACCCCAACTCCTGATCTAACTAGGTGTGTAACTTCAGTTGCACACATCATTGTGCCCAATTGCACACACCATGGTAGCCACTTGGACAGAACATACTACCTAGTTGCGCACACTGTGTTAGTTCAAGCATCAAGATAACACAGCTAACTTATTTTTCCAGTTCTGGATATAGGTGATGTCAACCCTCAAGGACCTCCCCCCCTCCTGGTTGTACACGGCATCCTCCGCCACCTCCTCCCCCGCGTGCTCCTCCCAATGGCCCTACAGGCAGCACTCAGGGGGCTCGTCGTCCAGGTAATTACCTGCCCCCAACTCCCCATCAAACTAGGTCTGTAACTCCAGTTGCACACATCATGGTGCTCGGTTGCACCGAACAGGCTACCTAGTTGCGCACGCTGTGTTAGTTCGAGCATCAAAATATAAACACAACTGACTTGTTTGTCCTGTTCTGCCTATAGGTGATGCCAACCCTCAAAGACCCCCTCCCCGCCAGGCCCAACTAGCAGTGCCCTGCGTGCTACTCCCAATGGACCTACAGGCAGGACTCAGGGGGCTCATCACCCAGGTTAGTACCTTCACCGACTCCAAAACAAAAACTAGGGTGAGTGACTTTAGTTGCACATATCATAGTGCCCAGTTGAATAGAACATGCTGCCTAGTTGCATGCGCTGTGTTAGTTTGAGGATCAAGCTAAAAATCTAACTTGTTTTTATGTTCTGCCCATAGGCGACTACAATCCTAGTACCATGACAGGCCGTGCTACTGAAGGTGTTTTTTTCAACTTAACTTGCACACAGCAACTAGTTAGTTACACAAAATGTACTGTGTGGTTGCATAGAACATCAATGCTGGTTGCACAATAACAAAAATACTAAACTTTTTATATGATTATTACACAGGTGATCGTGCTGGTCCTACTGCCCCGTTGGAGGCTGCATCCCTTGCACAAGCTTCTGATGATTTTGTGCCCAGGATCCTCCAAGGTCTACTACAAAGGGTAGGGCAAAGAGTCGACGGTACAAATCGGCGCTGCAGCTACACCCAAAGAAGAAAAACAAATGCAGCCAGTGCCAATCTACAGAGCACACTGCTGGTGTGTGTCCACTCAGGCTCCTGTGATTCTGTTTCCTCATTTGTAACTTTGGAACAAAAAAGGAAAAGAACGATGTTTTTTTAGCAATGTCGGACCAAGTGGACACATTCAGCATCTATGATTCCTCTTAATCTAATTTATGCTGCTTGAATTAGTTCATGCACTGTGTAAAAAAAGTTGCTATTTGTCCCTTTGTTGGCAACTAGTTAAATATTTAGTTGTTGAACAATTGTATATCCAGTGCTCCTAATGTATCAACAAAAGTGATGATATTGAGTTGCAAACGCAATTACTAGTAGTGTGCAACTACAAAATCTGCTTAATAAAATTGTACAAACCAGCAACTTCCTCCATGGAGCAGAAAAAAGAAAAAATAGTACTGACCTACTCCTTGGCATATGAAGGGGCGATGTTGTGCACGCTGGTGACCCAATCATATGCCAGCTTCTTCCTGATGTTGAGTACTTCCTTGGGGTCGTAGTTGGGCAGTTGGCTACCATTCCACTCGGTGGCGTTAAGCAGTGCGAACAACCCACACTCATTACTGCAAAATGGGCAAAAAAAATTTGTCACATAAAATTAAAACCAAATAAAGGTAATGCACTCTGTGCAATTGCTTATGTCCTACTGTGCAACTGCTTATGTTCTACTGTGCAACTGCTTATGTCCTACTGTGCAACTGCTTGTGTTCTACTGCAACTCATTATGTGCCACTGTGCAACTGCTTACGTGCCAGTGTGCAACTACTTATGCGCCACTCTGCAACTGGCTAGATAATCCATTAGAAACTCATAAAAATGATAAAACAGATTGAAGACTAGTACCGTGTCTTAAAAATACTAAAGATTGCACATGTAGAAAAATTTAAAAACTACAAAATGATGGTATATGATTGAGAAGGAATGAAATGCTTATTGTCTTACTTGTCGAGCTACTTCGGTACGTCAATGTCAATAATCTGGAAGTGCTCGATGCTGAGCTTTGGGTAATGCTTCCTCCATAGCTCGCGTACTGCCCCCGCGATGGTAGAGGCAGTGTTCATCAGCTCAATGTTGTCCAGCGTCCTGCTTGAATCAAGAACTTCGAAGCGTCCGTCCCTCAAGTTGACACTGAAGATCCAATAATGCCTCCCTCTGTCCTTATCGGTTACATCAGCGCACTCGAGCACTGGAAGCATGACCTGCAACCGTGAACGATTTCAGACACAAAATACAGGCTGTAGCTAAGCAAAAACAGTAAAAGACTTGGTCAAGTTAAAAATAGGTTGCAACAAGTGTCTGCCAACTAACAGATGTGTCATGTGCAACTGGATATGCTGTGGGTGCCAACTAAAAAAAGATTGATCATGTGGGCACAACACTCACCGAGTCTTTCTTGTCGAGATGGTTCTTGTAATCAAACTTCTTGTTTATCTCATTCACATTGTGGATCCCTTGCTGTAAATTTATCTGCAGCTATTATAAAACATGGCCCAAAACTCCTTAGTAGGTGAAAGGCCTCCCTCAAATGGTCAACGAAAAAAAGTGCTACAGAACAAAGATGAGGGTAAAAAGAAGGTTTTGGAAAAACTTACAGAAAACCTCAGTGGCATACGAACCTTCTTTGACCCTTCTGGTAAGTTATCCATGATGTGTAAGATTCCAGTCTCAATAACAATTTTTAACAACCATTGAACCGGCTTCATCGAATCAACTAACTCCTTTAAAGAAATGTAGAAAGCACCATACCTGATTATCTCAGGGCTGATTTTTTTTGAAAGCAATAAAAAGACAAGTTAGCTCAAAGGGTCACAGCAGCAAAAAAAATGTGCATGAAATTGAAAACAGAACAGTGTGCAACTAAAAGCCCTGTTCTGTGCAACATGCTATGCTTTCTGTGCAACTAAGTGGCTGGTCCTATGTAACTGAAAAAGATATGTATGTAGGCTGTGGGGAGTTAGTTTACCTGGTAGCTCCATCATCTGCTCCTTTGTGATGCCTGACCCAATACAAGAGGGCAGCGTAAAGCTTGTTCACTGCCTCATTGGTGCTGTAAGTCTTCTTCTTGTTGTAGTCGATGAATGGAGACCTTTGAGATGCTGCGGGCCTTCTTACCCTCCTCTATCTTCATTCAAGAGGTGGTCCTGAAGAACTGCTCGTGCCAAGTTCTGGTTCTGCGGATATCAGGGTGTGGCAATTCTCTGGTGAACCAACATCTAGTTCTTGAGCTATTGCCTTGCTAGCATCAGCAGCATCACATCCTTCATTCATAGCTGCTGGGTCCAACTCACACTCATCAATGCAAATCACACCAGCTTCCGTTGTTTCTGCTACTAGAGCAGGTGCTGGAGCATCACCATCTATGCCGAGGTCAAAAGATGGTGCATCGCAGAACCCGTCACCATGATAAGACTTTGATCTTCATAAGGGTTCAAGGACCAGGGCATCTCCTTGCGGCACAAACATGGGTGCATCATTCACTGACTTGGTTCGCAATAGTGTTGTAGTTGGCGGCCTTGGAGGCTTGCACCTACTTATAATGTTGAACACCTCCTCTTGTGTTAATGGTTGCTGAAAGTTAGCTCTTGGGGACGGCACTTTGATAGTTGGATCACCTGCTTTTGTGTTTGGCATTGAAGCATCTCTATGAGTAGGCACCTTGGGACTTGAAGTTGCAGTGGTGCCTTCCTGACCAGCTGTGGTGGTTTTGACTGTGACCATGCTGCTAACTGACACATCAGTTGGCACACTGGTATCTGTAGTTGGCATCTTTCCAGTCTGAGTTGGCAGCAACCTAGCAGAACTTGGCACCCCTGCATCAATGGCTGCGTCTCGCAGTTCTCTCTCGTCTCTGAACCCCAAATCTTTTGTGGCCTGTTCCCCCTTTGTGCCCCTGGCAAACTTGACAATCTTCTGCTTAGGTGGTTTTGGTGGGACTGTTGAAAGGGGAGTCTTCCCCTTGATCTATTGAACTTCTCTGACATTGGTTGTCTCTCTGCTCACTACAGTTGGCATATCAGTTTGAAGCACAACTTCCTTGACCATATTTGCTTCAGCATCTGCACTCACCATCTTCTCCTTGGTTTGAGGCAACTACAGATTCTTCTTCATTGAAACTGCTTTACGCTTCTGGACCACGTGAGGGTTTGCCATGGATGCTGCCTTGCTCTTGCTGGAGCTTAGGTCTGGGAGCTGCTTTAAATATTCCTTTTATTTTTCCTTTGAATGAACCCAGTCAAGACCCTTTCCTGCTTCCTCCATGTCAATTTGATTCTTTTCAGCTTCACTTGATAAGAACAGGCTCTTGTCAATGGCAAAGTTGATCTTCTCACACATATCTTTATCACTCAAATCTGGCACAGGAAAGGTGGTTGGCAAAGCTGGCTTCAAGTTGCAGAGCTTGAACATATCAATGCTGCCCTGAGACTCTGCTTTGTCATTTTTCTTTGAATTCGGCAAATCCTTGTCTTTCCATCAAGTTTTGTCAATCAACATCTGTAGTGTGCTCTTGCTACTCAATGAATTGCTACTGCTCGCATGGGTGGCAGAAGTGCTAGTCCTCCTGGATGTGTTGCCACCTGTACCACCAGAACCAGGGGCGTTGTCATCATCATCGTCATCGCTGCTGTCGCTGCCTCCATTGGATCCCCCTTTATCATCACCATAACCATCCTCGTCTTCTTCGTCATTGTCTTCTTCCCTCTCACTGCCATCAGCTGCTGCGCCTTTGTCTTCTCCCCTCTCACTGCCATCAACTACTGCCCCTTTGTCCCCGTCCCCCTCTTTGGCCTCACCTTCTTATTCCTCCTCCTCTTCATCACTATCTTCTTCCTTGTCCTCCTCCTCTCCTTTGTCCTCTTCTTGTTTGTCCTCCTCCTCCTCCTCTGCATCTTCTTCATTGTCATCCTCATCCTTGTCCTCCTCCTCTGATTCATCCGCATCTGTGTCCTCGTCGTCGTCAGCATCTATCGCTGCTTCCATTTCCTCATCTTCTTTTGACTCATCCTCAACAAACTCTTCTTCTTCTATAGTTAACCCCCATCTCTTTATTTTTGGAGCACGGCGTGACGCCCCAGTTTGCATTGATGGCTGTTGTATGTAAGGATCAATATCTGGTTCCTCGTCATCAATCTTGGCAACTGCTTCAATGAAGGTGCCAACCTGTTTAGTTACAGCCTTGCACAGCTCATTGACCACTTTCACAATCTTTGCCTTTTTCTGCATCAACAAAAAAAATTCAGTACTGATTCAGTTAGAAAAAATAATAAAAAGTAAAAATATCTGTAACTGACCATGATGTGATAAGGAAAAACGACTAATACACACTTTCTGTCCAACTAAAAACATGATTCTAGCCAACTACACATGCACTGTGGCACAAACTAAAAAACATGCATTCTGCCAAAATTTGATGACAATGGTTGTAAATGAACACTTTGACTGTCCAAAAGAACATGTGCAACTACAAAAGCTTATATGTGCAACTGAACATACATCACAGCCAACTAAATTCTGTATTCTCGCAACTACAAAAGTTATACATGTCCAACTGAACATACATCCCAGCCAATAGAAAAATATTGGTAAGTGATACAAGTTTCTGTATGCAAAACACTAACCTGCGGATTGTATGTTATTGGTAACTTGGATGCCACGAATGCTTCAGCTTGCAAAATTCCACCAAATAGTGGTGTCTGCTCCGTGCCTCTATACTCCTCTTTAAGCTGATGTGAAAAAAAAGAGAAATAGTAAATAACAAGGTTATCAAAATAGATTTGTGTGTTGAACGAAACCACACATTACAACTGTGCAACTACAAACAAGATACTGGGGTAGACAAATTCAACTATCATATATGCAACTGAACAAAAGACACAAAAACTGTGCAACACACATGGCACCTAAAAAAAGTTTCTACCAACTAATGCAACACATCTATGCAACAAGATTAGTAAAACTGTGCAACTTAAAAAGATGGTGTGCCAATTTAAAATGAACATGTGTGCAGATTGCCAAACTTAAAGCTACAATCTGTGCAACTACATGCATTGTTGTGCCAACTGATGACAGTTTTCTGTGCAATTTCCAAAAAGAGTGACCAAACATCAAAAGAACATAGAAGGAAGACACTATTGGAAAAAAACAAGAAAGAACTCACTTGTAATTTGCCGAACACACCAGGAGAGATAGTATCCTTCTTGATCACGTTGGCAATTAGAGTACTATCCCATGCATTCGATCGTATCGCGCAGTTGCTTACTGTGATGTCATGTACAAGCGCATCAAGGTATAGTATCTGCACCAGACCCAAACAAAATAAAAAGCCAAGTTCAGTTATCGTTATGAGAATTTCAGCAAACTATAACTGCACAGAAAGAACAGGAACAGATGGAAAAAAGTGGTCATTTTCACTAACCATCAAGTGATACAAGGAGCAACAGACAGTTTGCTTCTCCTGGTCCATGTTCCGGAAAGCTTCGTTAATGTGTTCTACTACAAAGAGGCAGATGTTTGTATTCTTTAGCATTTGATGATCTAGCACAAGTCCATAACACTTTGGGCTGAGCTTCAAGGCCGTGGTTGGTTCTAGAAAGGTGCTGAAGGCAACCGCAAGCTAGGCCATAAAAATGTGTCATCCGTTCTTCCAGCCATATCCTGAATCATCTTGAGCCATGTAGTGATCTGGGGATGAGAATTTCCAGTTATGTTGAAAGCCTGTCTGAATCTCCTAGTGGCATCCTTGTCAACTAAATATCTGAGTTTTTGACCCCTGTTTGGGAGATCAAATACCCTCTGAACACTGTCAGCATCGACACGGATCCTTTCCCTTCCTGGGAAAACCATTTCGGAGGTCTGTAGCTGGTAGGACTGCACCAGGAACTTAGTGAGGTCCGCTGGAAGTGTGTCTGATAAGTTCAATAGCCTCCCGAACAACCTCGAAACTAGCTCTGACTTCTGTAGTGCGGTTAGAGAAGCGTTGAAATTTGCAAAGCGCGCTGGTGATGCCCTTATCCTGCCTGCTTGTGATGGTCGCTCCACATCTTCCCCTGGAGCCACCTCAACTCCTTCACCGCTGCCCTGTTGATTAGAAAATGAAAGCATTACACAAACATTAAACACAAGAGAAAAAACAAGAATGAAAAAAAAACTAGCAATCATCATTTGGATCAGTATTAGAATGAGCTATATATTCATAAAATGAATCATGCCAACTAATATGATGTATTTGTGCAACTAATAAAGCTCATGAGGACAACTGCAAGACTGCTAGTGTGCAACCTTAAAAAAAAGTACGAGACCTGGCAGCTACAAAAAGTTCTAGTGGATGTGCAACAATAAGAAATGATACTGCAACACAAGAAAAACAGTAACTAAAAAAAGGTTTGCAAAGAATTATTCAAATAGCTCATAAACACACACAAAAAACCCACATACCTCAGCATCTGCTGTGGAAGATGTGACAGCTTCTCCAGCAACTGCTGCCTGCATAAAAAAATGACCACTGATGTCAACTATGAAAAGATGCCAACTAGTGAACTACAAGATGCCAACTAATGTCAACTGTATTTAAGTCAATATGACTAGAGATGTCAACTACAAATGTTGTTATTGACAGACTAAAAACAAAAATAGTGGTCCGAACTGCTGCATAATTTCATCACTATCTAAAAAAGGCGAGAAAACCACTTATATTCGAGATTTTACTTACCCTAGAAGATGACTCAGCTCCCTTGCCAAGAGCTGCACGTCTAGTCCGCTTTACAACACAGAACTGATCAGCATCCTAAGAAAAAAATAAAAAACATGAGCATGGGAAAAAACAAAAAAATGTTATATGACCCAAACAAAACCAAAAAAATGGACTTGTGTCATCAGCATGCCACTTACCTCAACATCCTCTCCCTGCTCAACACTCTGCGCAGGTCGTGGCTGGCGATTAGCAGGACGCTTCGAGTTCCGGCGAAGCGGCTGACTTCCAGAACACTGATTAAGCAACCAAAAGAAAACATGAGAAAAAAGACATTAGCATACATACATAAGTTGAAAACAACTCAAAAACAAAAGAAAAAAAGTGAAAAAAAAATACACCTCCTTCATTGCCATCCGCATCTCCTCCTATTATAACCATTTTTGCCCCGCGGCAGGAAATACAACAAAAAAACATAGTTAGAAGATGTGGACAACCAACTACTACAATGATGCAGCCAACTGGACAGTAAACCTTGTGCAAACTGGACATCAAATAAGCCAACTAACTTTTTTCTACCTAGTTATTACTTGCCAACTGTGACAAGTAATACCTAGGCAAAAAAAGTTAAGTAAAGGCAACAAGCTCAGTGAGATAACTTATTCTGAAAAAAGCGTCCCTAGTTGAACATGAGGGGAGACACATGAAAACAACCACATCCACAACAAAAGACTTGCACATTGAGAAAAATTAAAATGAAAAATTGGCAAGCATTGGTACTAATTTGCACAAATCAAGGGGTCCTAGTTGCACAAAGCACGAGAATAACACATAAACCACCACAGCCACCACAACGCTGGTGGATTGGGTAGATTATATTGGAAAACAAGCAAGCATTGGGGCTAAAATTGCACAAATAAGAGTCCCTAGTTGCACACAGCAGAGGGGGAAATAGCCAACTCATGCGCAAAATGAGTTAGAAGATGCGCAAAATGAAGTACATAACCAACTAGTACATGGATGTAGCCAACTAATCAGGCAACTTGTGCAACTGAACGACGCGTAGACAGACAACCTAGCACAAAATAGCAAGCAAACTAAGCAGGGAAACTAGTGTCCATTGTAAAACACATGGACAACCAACTTGAACACGAAAGCAGAGCAACTTGTGCAACTCAAAAACAGTATATATATACAGCCAATTAGTATACGAATGCATCCATCTAATTGTGCAAATGAACAACATATAGATAGTCGACCTAGTGCAAAACAGCAAACCAACTAAGGGGGACAAACTAGTGCAGGTGTAGAACATATAGACAGCCAACTAGTAAAAGTGATGCAGCCAACTGAGCAGGCAACTTGTGCAACTGAACAGTGTGTAGACACCCAACTAGCAAAAATTGGTGCAACTGCAGAACAAAGGGACAGCCAACTACTATATGAATGAAGCCAACTGGATAGAATTTTGTGCAACTGGAACACAAGTGTCTACCAACTACACGGCAATTTCTACAAAACTCGAACACAACTAAGAGAGACAGCAAGTTCACAGAACCGCAAATGCATAGCCAACCAGTTCATAAACTTCCTGCACCGGCCATGAACATCGAATCAAGGACGAATCGTGGGACAAAAACCACCACCACCGCACAAAAACGAAGCAAAACACAGCGGAAACACAGCAAGGGCTCCCCCCTATGCAGTCCGCCACATCCGCCACCCGTCGACCTAGACACCACCTCGCCACCGGCGACGAGAGAGAGAGAGAGAGAGGGAGGATAGCAGAGGGCAGTCGTGGACGTCTGCCTCGAGCGCAAATCCAACAACCACCTGCACCAACAAGAAATGCATTCCCCCCACAAATCCCCACCATTACAGATCCAAGGGCAGATCCAATGACACTGTGACTAGTCGAACAGAAGCACACCCATCCCACCCGAAAAGCGTCTACACCAAAACGACCGTGCGAGTAAGTTGACCACAGAAACCGCAGAAACCCTAGGAATCCCAGCCCGCCATTTCCGCCGCCAATGACCTCGAGGCGACCTAGACCCCCGGCGACGAGACAGATAAAGGAGAGATGCACTGGGTACTTGCAACACCGACGAGGGCCAGCAGCGAATCCCCGCACGGTCCACTGGAGATTTGGAGAGCCGCGGCGCAATTTCGCCACGGAGCGAGAGCGAGGGCGGAGCAGAGGAGCGGAGAATGGGGGAGGAACAAGATATAAAGGGGGAGAAAGAGCGAGAACGGCTCGTGTTTCGAAAACGGCCGCCCACGATCTACGCCACGCCTGCTTACATGTGGGTCCACGCTCGTCTGGATGAGGACAAACCGCCCACGACCGCGCGGTTGGACGAACCAACCAGGCGACACCTGGTGCTCCCCCGAGGCCGATCGCAAGCGATCGTGCGGTCGCGAGCCGGCCGCCCGGAACGTCTAGTTGGTGCGCGGCCACTTTTTAGATTTTAGGTATAATAACCACCGGGTTTTCTTTATAGCACTGGCGATTTGGTTAAACCAGACCGGGGTAAGGAACGCCGGTTTGTAACTGATCATGTACTGACAACTTGTAGTTGAAAGCCAAGCCGGGCCAAGGACATCGGTTTATCAGAACATATTATGAACCTCAATAAAGGCGAAAAACTTAGTAAATAGGACTCAAAAAAGAAATATGTGAGGCTTTTTACGAGCTGCCAGGCTCCAAATCGAGGCTTTTCATGGGCTGCCAGGCCTCTGAGTTAAACCATTTAACAAAGCCTTTTAAGATGGGCCTCCAATTAACCAATCGTCGTTTTAACTTTGACAAGTTCAGGGTCCATAGAAGATTGACTTATCAAACATTCGGTGGGTCATACCAGGATTACCTGGACAGGAGTGGCTTACTTAATGAAGGCAGGTTAACCCGGGGTTTTAGGTGAATACACCAGGCTTCCAAGCCGTGGCTTGATAGCCAATTACAAGGGTCCTTTCAAACTCTTTGTTGCTTTGCACAAAGAGCCCCCAAGTAACTTTGTGAGCTGTGCTCAGTGTGTGCCCATGTTTGAGTTTGTGCTTTGTGCAACACTCTCTTTGGCTCCACATAATTTACTTTGTGGCTTTAAAGCCCATCGAGAGGTGTAGCTATGGTGTGATAACAACCAAGCCCCCTAGTGAAATTCCTTTCTGGTGTTTAAACCAATCAAGAGGTGTAGCTACGGTTCAAATATGACCAAGCCCCCTAGTGATTTTCTTTATTGCCGTGCGGCTGCAGAGACCGGTTTAATCAAAACTTCGATTTATCAGTAGAAATTCTTCTAAGAACACACATGATGTAAAAAAGAACAGAGACCCTGCTTTATTCAAGGCTCCAGTTTATTATATAATATACACATTGTCATAAATATGTACATATGAAGAGCCTGTGGCTCAAGTATAGTAAGGCCGAAGAAGAGCTATATTCCACGACCGCTTGGTCTCCTCCTCCGATTTGCATGAGTCTTTGTGCTCTCGAACATCAATGAGGTAGTATGACCCGTTGTGCAGATTCTTGCTGACCACGAAGGTTCCTTCCCAAGGTGGGGATAACTTGTGCATATCAGTCTGATCCTGGATGAGCCGGAGCACCAAATCGCCTTCTTGAAAGGTTCTGGTCTTAACCCGGCGGTTGTGATAACGTCGGAGATCCTGTTGATAAATTGTCGAACGTGCTGCTGCAAGATCACGCTCTTCATCTAACAGGTCTAGGGAATCCTAACGTGCCTTCTCATTATCAGTTTCAACGTAAGCTATCACACGGGGCGAGTCGTGACTTATGTCACTAGGAAGAACTGCCTCTGCTCCATAAATCATGAAAAAAGGTGTATAACCCGTAGACCTGTTGGGTGTGGTGTTGATGCTCCATAACACAGAAGGTAACTCCTCAACCCAACAACCCGGTGTTTGTTTCAAAGGAACCATAAGCCGGAGTTTGATACCTCGTAAAATTTCTTGATTTACCCTCTCTGCTTGACCATTAGACTGGGGGTGAGCCATCGATGCTATATCAAGCCGGATGTGCTCATGTTGGCAAAATTCCTCCATCTCTTCCTTTGACAGATTAGTACCATTATCAGTTATAATGTTGTGTGGAAAACCAAACCGGAATATCACCTTTTTGATGAATTGAACCGCCATGGCCGCATCACACTTACTGACTGGCTCTGCTTCCACCCATTTGGTGAATTTATCAACTGCGACTAATAAGTGGGTCTTTTTGTCCTTGAATCGCTTGAAGGGTCCAACCATATCAAGCCCCCAAGTCGCAAACAGCCAAGTTATTGGAATCATCCTCAACTCCTGAGCCGGAATGTGACCACGACCTGCGAATTTTTGACAACCGTCACATCTCTTGACTAAATCCTCTACATCAGCATGTGCTATTACCAGTAAAAACCATGGCGAAAAGCTTTAGCAACCAAGGACTTTGAACCGGCATGGTGACCACAATCCCCTTCATGGATTTCTCACAAAATCTCACAACCCTCTTGAGGAGAGACACAACGCTGAATTGCTCCTGAGACGTTGTAACGATGTAACCCCCCGTTGATTATGGTCATGGACTTGGAACGCCGGATTACCTGTCGAGCCGAGGTTTCATCCTCCGGTAACTCGCCCCGGTTCATGTAAGCCAGATATGGGATCGTCCAATCCGGTATGACATGCAAAGCCGCCACCAATTGAGCCTCCGGATCAGGAATAGCCAACTCTTCCTCTGTTGGTACCTTGACTGACGGATTATGCAACACGTCAAGAAAGACATTTGGTGGAACTAGTTTATGCTGAGAACCAAGGCGACTTAAAGCGTCCGCCGCTTTGTTCTTGCGCCGGTCTATATGGTCCACCTGATAACCCTTGAATTGACCAGCCACTATGTCCACCTCTTGCCGATATGCAGCCATGAGTGGGTCTTTAGAATCCCAAGTGCTAGACACTTGTTGAGCCACCAGATCTGAATCCCCAAAGAACTTGACCTGGCTTAAGTTCATCTCCTTAGCCATCCGAAGATCATGGAGAAAAGCCTCATACTCAGCTGCATTGTTAGTACAAGGGAACATTAAACGAAGGACATAACAAAACTTGTCACCTCTTGGGGAAGTTAGTATGACTCCAGCCCCCGAGCCCTCCGACTGTCTGGATCCATCAAAGTGAATAGTCGAGTACGTATTATCTGGCTTTTCCTCTGGTGCCTGCAACTCCGTCCAATCATTGATGAAGTCCACAAGTGTTTGGGATTTGATCGCTGTGCGAGGTATATATTTGAGCCCGTGAGGTCCAAGCTCAATAGCCCACTTGGCAATCCGGCCAGTTGCTTCGCTGTTTTGAATGATATCTCCCAGAGGGGCTGAACTGGCCACTGTGATAGGATGGCCCTGGAAATAATGTTTAAGCTTCCGGCTTGCCATAAACACTCCACATACCAGCTTCTGCCAATGTGGATACCTCTGCTTTGATTCAATGAGCACCTCACTGATATAATAAACCGGCCATTGAACCGAATACTCCTTTCCAACTTCCTTGCGCTCCACCACAATAGCCATGCAAACAGCTCGGGCATTAGCAGCCACATATAGCAATAACGGTTCTTTATCGATTGGGGCTGCAAGCACAGGCGGTTCAACTAACTTCCTCTTCAGATCCTCAAACGCTTTATCAGCCGCTTCGCTCCAGACAAAATCATCTGTTTTCTTCAGCATCTGATATAAAGGAATAGCCTTCACCCCAAGACGACTAATAAACTGGCTCAAAGCCGCAATCCGGCCAGCCAAACGTTGAACGTCATTAATACACGCCGATTTAGCCAAAGATGTGATTGCTGAGATTTTTTCCGGATTAGCCTCAATGCCTCTGTTTGATACCAGAAATCCCAAGAGTATGCCTGCCGGGACACCAAAGACACACTTTTCCGGATTGAGCATCATCTTGTAAACCCGAAGGTTGTCAAAGGTTTCTTTCAAATCATCTATCAATGTTTCCTCCTTCCTGGATTTTAGCACAATATCATCCACATATGCATGAACATTACACCCAATTTGCTTATGAAGACAATTCTGAACATAGCGTTGATAAGTCGCCCGGGCACTCTTAAGCCCAAAGGGCATGGAGACATAGAAGAAGGCTCCAAAGGGAGTGATAAAGGTTGTCTTCTCCTGGTCCTTAACTGCTATTTTGATCTGATGATAACCAGAGTAAGCATCCAGAAAACACAAACGGTCACAACCTGCCGTAGCATCAATGATCTGATCAATACGAGGGAGAGCAAAGGGGTCTGCAGGGCAAGCTTTGTTCAAGTCTGTATAATCTACACACATACGCCAAGTGCCGTTTTTCTTAAGAACCAGCACCAGATTAGCCAACCACTCCGGGTGAAAGACCTCCACGATAAACCCTGCGGCCAACAACCGAGCTACCTCTTCACCGATAGCCTTGCGCCTTTCTTCATTGAAACGGCGGAGAAACTGCAGGACCGGTTTAAACTTAGGATCAATGTTAAGTGTGTGCTCAGCGAGTTCCCTCAGTACACCTGGCATGTCAGAAGGTTTCCATGCAAAGATGTCCCGGTTCTCACGGATGAACTCGATGAGCGCGCTTTCCTATTTGGGATCCAGGTTAGCGCTGATACTGAACTGTTTGGATGAATCGCGAGGAACAAAATCAACCATCTTAGTATCTATGGCCGATCTAAACTTCAACGCCGGATCGTGTTTCGTAGTTGGCTTTTTCAAAGAAGTCATGTCTGCCGGATCAACTTGGTATTTATAAAACTTCAGCTCCTTTGTGGCGCAAACTGACTCAGCATAAGCCGCATCACCTTCCTCACATTCCAAAGCGATCTTCCTGCTCCCATGTACTATGATGGTCCCCTTATGACCTGGCATTTTAAGCTGCAGATAAACATAACACGGCCTTGCCATGAACTTAGCGTAAGCCGCCCGCCCAAACAAAGCGTGATACGGACTTTTGATTTTCACCACCTCAAAAGTCAATGTTTTTGATCTTGAATCATGATCATCTCCAAAAGCCATCTCTAAGGCTATTTTGCCCACTGGATATGCAGACTTACCAGGCACCACACCATGAAAAACGGTATTTGACGGTTTAAGATTCTTATCTGTCAACCCCATACGGCGGAATGTATCATAATATAGAATGTTGATACTACTTCCCCCGTCCATGAGTACCTTAGTGAACTTGTATCCCCCAACTTGAGGGGCCACCACTAAAGCCAGTTGACCCGGATTGTCAACCCGGGGGGGGGGGGGGTGATCCTCTCTACTCCACAAAATGGGTTGCTCGGACTAGCGCAAATACTGAGGCACCGCCGGTTCAACAGAGTTTACTGCCCTCTTGTGAAGCTTCTGATCACGCTTACACAAGCTAGTGGTGAAGACATGATACTGCTGTAGCGACCAGACCTCAAACGGTCCAATCTCTGTGCTCCGGTGTCATCCCTGGATCAGTAATACTGACACCACATAGTACTTGAAGGATTTATAACAGAGTAGCAATCACACACTTATTACATCGAGTGTCTCAAAAGAGAACTTATTACAATAAATATGGCTTAAGGCCATCTAATAATGATAACAGCAGAAGGCTTGGAAGATAAGTGAGTCCATCAACTCCAACGGCATCACTGAGTATAGAACCACGACCTAATGGAACCTTAATCATCGTCTGAAAAGTCTGCAACATTAACGTTGCAGCCCGAAACGGGTCAGCACATGGAATATGCTGGCAATGTAACACATAGAGAGTAATGGAATAAAATAGGCTATTTTATATGCATATATGGCTGGTGGAAAGCTCTATGGTTACAGTTTTGCGTAAAGCCAATTTTTCCCTACTGCAAAGGAATAAATTTTATTTAACTATCATGGTAGTTCTTAAACATTGAGAATGGTTGACAGCATTCTCAATCCCAATTAGGCATCATCATTAAAACCCAACAATTAACTTTAGAGTAACTTGATGAGATTCACATGATAATCCAGGTACTAGATACTCAAGATGTCCATAACCAGGGACACAGCTAACCATGATTAGTTTATACACTCTGCAGAGGTTTGCGCACTTTTCCCCACAAGATTCGATCTCCTCCGTTGGTTTTCTCGCACTACATGGTGTTTGAGAAACGGATGACCGAGACATAGTCTTTCAGAAGCGCTAGCACCTTACGAACGGGTAGACCGTACCAACCTACATCCCCTACATCTGCTAGTCTACCACTGTAAGAGTTCGCACGACTTAGTCAACTATGCTAGAGCCCATAGTAGCTTGTGGCTGCACACGGAAGTTTCTTGTATGAATAATCTCATGATCCCTTTGAGCCTGGGTGGCTGTCCAAAACAAAAAACAGACAGTCGCTGGAATACCCAGGTGCCTCAATCCACCCAGATGTGTGTTTAGGTTGCCACCTTAAATAAACCATTAATTAACAAAGCTCACATCTGTCATGGATACACTCTCCCAATCCACTTCCACTAGCATAGCATAGCAATAATAAGCAAACGTAGAGTAACTCCCAAAGGTTTGATAATAAACAGGTAATAGGTTCTACCTCAACTACTCCCCAAACCCACAATTTAATTAGATCCTAATCATGAAATGTGTGAGGATTGATCTAATGCAATAAAACTGGGTAGTAGGGGGTATGATCAAAGTGTTACTTGCCTTACTGATGATCCGGGAAACCTAGGGATTCAAAGTAGCAAGCGGCGCACTCCGGGTACTCTATCGCAAACAAACAAACATACAATAAGTACTCAACTAATGCACAGGTAAAACTCGAACAAGAGAACTAACCAGAAAGTTCAACTTAAGAATTCCGGTTGGCAAAAAGAATCAAAACGAACGAAGCAACGAAAGACAAACGGCAAGAGAAACAAGCTTCGTTTACTATTATGGGTCTAAGGCAATTTTTACAGTGGCAAAAACTTGTTTGAGTTGGTTAAACGGAAAGAGGGTTTCGAGACGAAACTCCAGGCGCTTGAATCGCCTGATTCCGATAAACGAGCGAAAAGTTAAACTAGAACGAACATCGGATCAGAGATCGCGATAAAAAAAATGCGGATTTAATCCGAGAAAAAGAAAAACGACGAACAGTTAACGAACGAACGTTCATTAACAGAAACTAAACGAAAAACGCGTTCGTTAAAACGAACGAATGAACGGGCACTCACTAAAAAATAAACCAGAAAAAAAACCGATCTATTTATTTTTAAAAATGGAACTAGGGTTTTAAAAAAACCAAATCTGTTTTTTTCTCAAAAAAGACTACCTCGGCGGCGGCGGCTCTTCGGCGGGGCTCTGGCAGGGCGGTGGGGTGAGGAGAGGGCGGCGGGGCGGCGGCAAGCGGCGGCGGCGTGCGGCAGCGCAGGCTGCGGTGCGGGGCGGCGGGGTGAGTAGAGGGCGGCGGCGGGGCGACTATTTAAGAGGGGGAGGGGGTTGACTTGGGGGAGGGGCCGACGGGCGGCGGCGACTCCGGCTCGGTCTCCTCCTCGAGTCCGGTGGGAAGGCGGCGGCGGCTGGGCCGGCCTGGCTCGGCTGGGCCCTTGGCCCAGTCGGCCGCGGGTCTCTTTTTTTTAAACAATTTCACTGCGCCTAAAAAGATCTAGAAAAATAAATAAAAAACTAAAAATGCCAAAACAAATTTTCTCCGTCTAAATAAAATATTTAGAACAGGGTGAACATTTTTTGGCTCTAAATGCAATTTTTGGAAGCATGCAATTTTTCCTAAATTCGAATAAAATAGCAAATAAAACCAAAATAAAATCTTATTTGATTTTTATTAAATCCTCAATATTTCTTTATTTTGGGAAATTCATTTTATTCCCTCTCTCATATTTTTATAATAGAAATAATTGAAGATAAAATAAATAAAATCAAATGATCCTATCTTCAAAATTTGAGAAAAACTCAAATATGAAAATAACGAAATCCCCAACTCTCTCCGAGGGTCCTTGAGTTGCGTAGAATTTCTAGGATCAACCAGAAAAGCAATAAAATATGATATGCAATGATGATCTAATGTATAACATTCCAAATTGAAAATTTGGGATGTTACAAACCTACCCCCTTAAGATGAATCTCGCCCTCGAGATTCGGGTTGGTTAGAAAATAGGTGAGGGTGGTCCTTCAGCAATTCTTCCTCTCACTCCCAGGTGGCTTCATCCTCCGTGTGGTGGCTCCACTGAACTTTGCAAAACTTGATAACCTATCTGCGCGTGACTCGACTGGCATACTCTAGAATCTTAAGTGGTTTCTCCTCATAGGTCAAATCACTGTCCAACTGAATTGCTTCCAGTGGCACTGTATCTCTTAGCGGTATATCAGCCATCTCTGCGTGGCACGTCTTTAACTGGGAAACGTGGAACATGTCCTGAACTCCTGACAATCCTTCGGGCAATTCCAACTTATAGGCTACTTCTCCCATACGCTCCAAAACTTTGTATGGGCCTACAAAACATGGCGCTAACTTTCCCTTAACTCCAAAGCGCTTAACTCCTCGAAGTGGTGATACTCGAAGATAAACTCGGTCTCCGACTTCGTAAACTGCCTCCTTGTGTTTAGAATCTGCGTAGCTCTTCTGCCTGGACTGGGCTACCTTGAGCCTATCACGAATCAATTTCACTTTCTGTTCAGACTCCTTAATCAGATCCGGTCCAAACAACTGACGGTCTCCAACTTCATCCCAAGACAATGGGGTCTTGCACCTCCTTCCGTACAAGGCTTTGAAAGGGCCATCTTCAAACTGGATTGATAACTGTTGTTGTAAGAGAACTCTGCATATGGAAAATTCTCGTCCCAACTAGATCCGTAATCTAGCGCACAAGCTCTCAACATATCCTCCAAAATCTGATTGACTCTCTCGGTCTATCCATCTGTCTGCGGATGGAAGGCTATACTAAACTCTAGTCTGGTACCCAAAGTTTCATGCAACTAATTCCAGAACTTTGAGGTAAATTGGGTTCCTCTATCTAATACAATGCTCTTTGGAACTCCATGCAGACATACGATTCTGGGCATGTATATCTTTCCCAACTTTGCACCGGTATAGGTAGTCTTCACTGGAATGAAATGGGCTACCTTTGTCAAACGATCGACTACAACCCATATTGAGTCATAGCCTGAATGAGTTGTGGGTAAACCTGTAATCAAATCCATGCCTAACTTATCCCACTTCCATTCGGGTATCGGCAATGGCTGTAGCAATCCTGCTGGCTTCTGATGCTCTGCCTTTACTCTCTGACATACATCACAAACTGCTACATACTCCGCAATATCCTTCTTCATTCCGGTCCACCAGAAAGTATTCTTCAAATCCAAATACATCTTGGTATTTCCTGGGTGAATCGAATATGGTGAATCATGTGCCTCTTGCAGAATTAACTTCATGATCTCCGAATCATTAGGCACATAAACACGTTCTTCAAACCATAGGGTATCGTGCTCATCCTCACGAAATCCCTTAGCTTTTCCTTTGCTCATTTTCTCCTTAATAGAGGCAATCTCCTTGTCAGTCCTTTGAGCTTCTCTAATCTTATCCATCAAGGTAGCCTGAATCTCCATTGCTGCTATATAGCCTCTCGGAACTATCTCCAAACATAGCTCACGAAGATTTTCAGCTAACTCCCTTGGTAAATCTCCCGTCATTAGGGTGTTGATGTGGCTTTTACGGCTCAACGCGTCAGCTACTACGTTAGCCTTTCCGGGGTGATAATGTAATCTCCTATCGTAATCCTTGATGAGCTCCAACCATCTTCTTTGCTTGAGATTTAACTCTTTCTGCATGAAAATATACTTCAAACTCTTGTGATCCGTGTACACCTCACAATAGTTTCCAATGAGAAAATGTCTCCAAGTTTTCAATGCATGCACTACGGCTGCTAACTCCAAATCATGTGTGGCACAATTCAACTCATGAGGCTTAAGCTGTCATGAGGCATAGGAAACAACTCTTCCTTCCTGCATAAGCACTGCTCCAAGTCCTCGACGTGAAGCATCGCAATACACCTCATAATCCTTGGTCTGATCTGGCAAAATCAGCACAGGTGATGTAACCAAATGTTTCTTCAATTCTTGGAAACTGGCCTCACATTCCTCAGTCCATATGAACTTGGTATCCTTTTTCAACAATTCCGTCATAGGCTTCGCAATCTTTGAGAAATTCTCAATGAATCTCCGGTAGTATCCTGCGAGTCCAAGAAAACTCCGGATCTCTCCAACTGTTGTTGGCGCTTCCCAATTGGTCACGGTATCAACTTTAGTGGGATCTACTGCTATACCTTCTCCCGATATAACATGTCCGAGAAATCCAACTTCCTTCAACCAAAACACACATTTGCTAAACTTGGCATATAATAGATGTTCTCTGAGTTTACCAAGCACCAAACGCAAATGTTCCTTATGCTCCTCTTCATTCTTTGAGTAAACCAGGATATCATCAATGAACACTACCACGAATTTATCCAAAAACTCCATAAACACCTTGTTCATCATGTTCATGAAATATGCTGGTGCGTTAGTCAGACCAAATGACATAACGGTATACTCGAACAGCCCATACCTGGTGGTAAAAGCCGTCTTAGGTATATCTTGTTCTCGAATCTTCAACTGGCGGTATCCTGATCGCAGATCGATCTTGGAAAATACCTTAGCTCCTTGCAATTGATCAAACAGATCTTTGATCATTGGTAGTGGGTACTTGTTCTTGATGGTTACTTCATTCAAACCTCGATAATCAACAACCATCCTTAACAATCCATCCTTCTTTTCTACTAGAAGTACTGACGATCCCCAAGGTGAAGAACTTGGGCGAATATAAACCTTATCCAGTAACTCCTTAATCTGCTTCTTAATCTCCACCAAATCCTTTGCGGGCATCCTATATGGTCTCTTTGATATTGGCCCTGTGCCTGGCAAAAGCTCAATCAAAAACTCAACATCTCTATCCGGTGGCATGCCTGGCAACTCCTCGAGAAATACATCAGGGAAATCCTTCACTATTGGTACTTCCTCCTGCACAACTCCTGTTAGGAAATTTACTTGAGTCCTATTTGGCACATGCCGTGATACATACTTGATCCTTCTTCCTTCTGGGGTGGTAAGCAAAATTGACTTACTGGCACATTCAATATTCCCTTCATACTTTGACAACCAATCCATGCCTAATATCACATCCGATCCTTGAGATTCCAACACTATTAGGTCTGAGGGAAATACGTAGTTACAATTCCTTAATGGTAATCGATCACACCATAGGCTAGCCATATACTCTGCTCCAGGCGAGGTTACTAACATGGGTGAGCTAAGGGCTTGGGTTGGCAGTTTATACTTATCCACAAATCCCCTTGATATGTATGAATGCGATGCACCAGTATCAAAAGAACGAGTGCAGTAAATGACATAACCAAAAACTTACCGATTACTGCATCCGGCTGCTCTTCAACCTCCTCCACATTAACGTGGTTCACCTGTCCCCTGTTGAAAGGGTTCGGCTTCTTCCCGGAGCTTCCATTTCCATTTCCATTATGTGATTCAGGACATTCGTTGGCATAATGTCCGGTCTTCTGGCACTTAAAACAAGTGACTTGGCTCAGGTCTTTCTTGGCTGGGGTTGATGGGTTCGTGCGGTTCTGGCCGTTGTTTCCTCCATTCCCATACCAGTCTTGGGGCCATTGTGATTGTGCGAGCTACCTCCTCCATGGGTATGCTGGAAATGTCCTCCCAGTCTAGGGGTAAAACATGGCTTCTGCTGAGCTCCAGAATTGTACTTCCCTTGTCCATACTTCCTCTTGCGGTTCTCGATCTGCTGCTTCTTCCCTTCAATCATGAGAGCACGATCTACCAACTCCTGGTAGTTGTTGAAGGTTGCTACCATCAACTGCATGCTCAACTCATCATTCAGTCCTTCCAGAAACTTCTCCTGTTTAGCTGCATCCGTAGCAACGTCATCTAGGGCATAACGTGCTAACTTACTAAAATCCTCCACATACTGGCCAACTGTCCGTCCTGCTTGGCGTAAGTTGCGAAACTCTCGCTTCTTCATGGCCATAGCTCCTGCTGAAACATGGGCAGTACGAAAAGCCTGCTGAAATTGGTCCCACATGATAGTGTCAACAGGGAAAGTGGCTGTGAAATTCTCCCAACATGAGGCTGTGGGTCCTTCAAGCTGATGTGCGGCAAACTTCACCTTTTCCGCATCTATGCATCCTGCTGTGGTCAACTCTCTAGCTGTCTTGCGGAGCCAATCATCTGCTAATATCGGCTCGGTGCTACTGGAAAACACCAGCGGATTCAGCCTAAGAAAACAGGCTAAGTGATCAACAGGTGGTGGTGGTGGGTTGTTGTTGTTGTTGTTGTTCCCCTGATTCTGATTCTGGACTAGTAACTGTATCAATGTGTTCTGTTGCTGGATCAACTGAGTGAGCTCTGGTGGGAAGGTAAATCCGGGGTCATGTCTCGGAGGCATCTGAGGGTTTAGAAAAGATGAGATTTAAGAATAGAGGGGGCCTAAAGAGAAAACACTACCCATATGCACATGAGGCAAAAGAAAACAATTCACTTCATTCAATCAATCAAACAAGGGCATACAATCGATCTAACTATCGCAAAAGTGCTCGGACTACTATATTTACATGGTGGACTACTACTACTGTTGGGGTGGTCTACTAGAAATATTCTTCGGTTGCAGACTCCATTATCTGCTCCAGTTTCATCAACATAGTCATCATCGCAATCATCTGGATCCGAGTCGGTGTCGTCGATGATGATGTAGTCTTCCGGGCGAATCTCCTTGGGTTCTTTGTCTTCTTCTACTGGTGTAGGGTCTCCCATGAATATTCCAATCTTCTTCATCAGATTGTCATTCTTTTCCACTAATACTTCGATTTCCTCTTCATAATCTTCACGTGTAGCCTTGAGTTCTTCCTCCAGTTCCTTGATTCTTGTCCTTGCTTTCTTCAGATCTATCATGTCTGCGCACATCTGGTTCTCCTGAGGTCGAATGTGCTGGTTTAACTCCTAGATAAAAGCTGCAATTGATCTATCCTTCCTGGTGCTGATCATCTCCCAGTGCTCATCTCGACGCCCACAAATCTGGTAGATAGTATCCTGGAGATCATTGCGGTAAACTTCTCCAATGCGTCCCATGGCAATGTGTGCTGCCATGCTCTTTCCAAGACTCCAAGTTGGTGCATCAAAAGAAAACTCTATGGGCTCAGTGACTGGCATGAACGTCCTTCCTGGAACTTGAACTTGAATCATCCAGCGCTCTTCTTCAGGTAATGTGGCGTTGTAGGTTCCGGTGAAGCTTGGTACTCCTATGTTCAGGTATCTAGTGACTTCCTTCAAGTGACGTCCAAAGGGTGTATCTTCATCCGGTTGTATGAACTTGTTCCTTGCATCCGCCATCCTAAAAGAGTAGAAAAGATGAGAGGTCAGAAGGAGAAGAGTAAGTAGTGATCTAGGGCTTTAGCTTAGTGGTCGTGTCCTACAGTTAGCATGTGCTCCGATACCATCTTGTAGCGACCAAACCTCAAACGGTCCAATCTCTGTGCTCCGGTGTCATCCCTGGATCAGTAATGCTGACACCACACAGTACTTGAAGGATTTATAACAGAGTGGCAATCACACACTTATTACATCGAGTGTCTCAAAAGAGAACTTATTACAATAAATATGGCTTAAGGCCATCTAATAACGATAACATCAGAAGTCTTGGAAGATAAGTGAGTCCATCAACTCCAATGACATCACTGAGTATAGAACCATGACCTAATGGCACCTTAATCATCGTCTGAAAAGTCTGCAACATTAACGTTGCAGCCCGAAACGGGTCAGCACATGGAATATGCTGGCAATGTAACACATAGAGAGTAATGGAATAAAATAGGCTATTCTATATGCATATATGGCCGGTAGAAAGCTCTATGGTTACAGTTTTGCGTAAAGCCAAATTTTCCCTACTGCAAAGGAATAAATTTTATTTAACTATCACGGTAGTTCTTAAACATTGAGAATGGATGACAGCATTCTCAATCCCAATTAAGCATCATCATTAAAACCCAACAATTAACTTTAGAGTAACTTGATGAGATTCACATGATAATCCAGGTACTAGATACTCAAGATGTCCATAACCAGGGACACGGCTAAACATGATTAGTTTATACACTCTGCAGAGGTTTGCGCACTTCTCCCCACAAGACTCGATCTCCTCCGTTGGTTTTCTCGCACTACATGGTGTTTGAGAAATGGATGACCGAGACATAGTCTTTCAGAAGCACTAGCACCTTACGAACGGGTAGACCGTACGAACCTACATCCCCTACATCTGCTAGTCTACCACTATATGAGTTCGCATGACTTAGTCTACTATGCTAGAGCCCATAGTAGCTTGTGGCTGCACACGGAAGTTTCTAGTATGAATAATCTCATGATCCCTTTGAGCCTGGGTGGCGGTCCAAAAGAAAACAGGCAATCGCTGCAATACCCAGGTGCCTCAATCCACCCAGATGTGTGTTTTGGTTGCCACCTTAAATAAACCATTAATTAACAAAGCTCACATCTGTCATGGATACACTCTCCCAATCCACGTCTACCAGCATAGCATAGCATAGAAATAATAAGCAAACGAAGAGTAACTCCCAAAGGTTTGATAATAAACATGTAATAGGTTCTACCTCAACTACTCCCCAAACCCACAATTTAATTAGATCCAAATCATGCAATGTGTGAGGATTGATCTAATGCAATAAAACTGGGTAGTAGGGGGTATGATCAAAGTGTTACTTGCCTTGCTGATGATCCGGGAAACCTAGCGATTCGAAGTAGCAAGCGGCGCACTCCGGGTACTCTATCGCAAACAAACAAACATAAAATAAGTACTCAACTAATGCACAGGTAAAACTCAAACAAGAGAACTAACCAGAAAGTTCAACTTAAGAACTCCGGTTGGCAAAAAGAATCAAAACGAACGAAGCAACGAAAGACAAACGGCAAGAGAAAGAAGCTTCGTTTACTATTCTGGGTCTAAGGCAATTTTTACAGTGGCAAAAACTTGTTTGAGTTGGTTAAACGGAAAGAGGGTTTTGAGATGAAACTCCAAGCGCTTGAATCGCCTGATTCCGATAAACGAGCGAAAAGTTAAACTAGAACGAACATCGGATCAGAGATCGCGATCAGAAAAACCACGGATTTAATCCGAGAAAAAGAAAAACGACGAACAGTTAACGAACAAACGTTCGTTAACAGAAACTAAACGGAAAACGCGTTCGTTAAAACGAACGGACGAACGGGCACTCGCTAAATAAATAAACCGGAAAAAACCGATCTATTTATTTAAAAAACGGAACTAGGGTTTTCAACAAAAACTAAATCGGTTTTTTTCTCAAAAACCGGCCGGCGACTACCTCGGTGGCGGGGCTCCGGCAGGGCGGCGGGGTGAGGAGAGGGCGGCGGGGCGGCGGCTTCGGGCGGCGGCAAACGGCAGCGGCGGCGGCGGCGTGCGGCAACGCAGGCGGCGCAGCCTGCGGTGCGGGGCGGCGGGGTGAGTAGAGGGCGGCGGTGGGGCGGCTATTTAAGAGGGGGAGGGGGTTGACTTGGGGGAGGGGGCGACGGGCGGCGGCGACTCTGGCTCGGTCTCCTCCTCGAGTCTGGCGGGAAGGCGGCGGCGGCTGGGCCGGCCTGGCTCGGCTAGGCCCTTGGCCTAGTCGGGCGCTGGTCTCTTTTTTAAAAAAAACAATTTCGCTGCGCCTAAAAATATCTAGAAAAATAAATAAAAATCTAAAAATGCCAAAACAAATTTTCTCCGTCTAAATAAAATATTTAGAACAGGATGAACATTTGTTTTGGCTCCAAATGCAAATTTTGGAAACTTGCAATTTTTCCTAAATTCGAATGAAATAGCAAATAAAACAAAAATAAAATCTTATTTGATTTTTTATTAAATCCTCAATATTTCTTTATTTTGGGAAAGTCATTTTATTCCATCTCTCATATTTTTATAATAGAAATAATTGAAGATAAAATAAATAAAATCAAATGATCCTATCTTCAAAATTTGAGAAAAACTCAAATATGAAAATAACGAAATCCCCAACTCTCTCCGAGGGTCCTTGAGTTGCGTAGAATTTCTAGGATCAACCCGAAAAGCAATAAAATATGATATGCAATGATGATCTAATGTATAACATTCCAAATTGAAAATTTGGGATGTTACAACTGCCCACTATTTAACTGCTTAGGATTGCTCTGATAACCCGACTGTTGCTGCTGCTGCTGACTCCCCCGATGGTTGTAACCTCCCTAGTTACCCTGATTCCCTTGATTGTTGTATCCGGTTTGATTGCCCTGAAATCCTGAACCGGAACTGCCACCTCCGTAACCCGGCCCGTGGAAACCACCTCCTGAACCGCTGGGCGGGCCATTGTCATACAGAAACATATTGGAGTTCTTAAAATCTCGCATGATATAGCAATCCTTCCAAAGATGCCACGGTGGCTTCTCCTTGGATCCATGCTTTGGATAGGGTTGATTTAACAGGCGCTCCAAATTGGGGCCTGAACCGCCGCCTCTCTGGGGCTGCTTACCCTTACGGCGCTGACCATTCTCCTAAGCGTTGGTGTTAGCCACAAAGTCCAAACTGTTGTCGGCCTTGCGCTTACCATTGTCGCCATGGCTGGCCGGATTATGCTGCTGCCCCTTGGTATTGTCGTTCTTTTTCCCTTTCCCTGGTTTGTCCTCCTCTGAGTCAGGGTCTTTGGTAGTATCCAAATCGGCATATTTAACCAAAGCGGCCATAAGCGTCGACATATCATTGCAGTGACGTTTGAGTCTTCCTAACTTTTGTTTGAGCGGCAAAAACAGCAATTGTCCTCCAATGTTAGTACTGTGGTATCTGTATTGATACGATCCGATGAATGCAAAATTGCTGAGACCCGCTTTACCCAATGGGTCGTGGACTCCCCCTCCTCTTGGACACAAGCGGCCAGGTTCACAATTGACATGGGCTGCTTACAAGTATCTTTGAAGTTCTGGATAAACCGGTGCTTCAATTCGGCCCATGATCCGACAGAGTTAGTTGGTAAGCTCTTCAACCAAGTACGAGATGTTCCTTCCAACATCATGGTGAAGTATTTAGCACATACTGCTTCATCCACATCCAACATCTCCATTGCCATCTCGTAGCTTTCAACCCACGCCTCTGGTTGCAGATCGGCGGTATAATTGGGTACCTTACGAGGTCCCATGAAATCCTTGGGCAGTCTCACATTACGCAAAGCGGGGGTAAGGCACGACACCCCTAAGGAAATGAATACTACCCCTAGTTCGACTGAAGCGGTGGGGTGAACCGGAGTAGGTTGACGGGCTCCGTGCAGAGCCGCTAAATCGGCCTCTCGACGTGCGCGACCATGATCCACCACATCCTGCGCATTAGCACCACCCCCTGCCGGGTTGTATCCTCGCGGTGAGTTACGACGACATGCACTGCTTGATACGGCCAGTTCATCCTCAACATGCTTGCTGTAGCTCCGACTTGGACGTGGGGTGGAATGAATCCTCTCACGACTGTGCAAATATGCCTGCTGCTGATTTAGAGCTGTTTGAAGGAGATCTCTGGCCCGTCGTGCTTCAACCGCAACTGGTAACTCGCCGTCGGTTGGGAGGGCTGCTAACCGTGAAGCGGCAGCCACAATGTTGTCCAACGGGTTGGAGTAATGCCCGGGAGGTGTTGGAACATATTGTGGCACAATGTTATCTTGACGAGGCGGGTCCATCGTGCGCGGCTGAACCGGCGCTCCTGTTCATGGTGCCTCCATCCGCTTTAATATTGGCTGGTTACTAGTTCTTGCTCCTGGCGTATTGATAAGGTTTCATGGCTCATAACCCGATAGGAGATGCGATCGGTACCTTCTTCTCATGACTTCTTCGAAAGCGTTCTGATCCAGCCTAATCCGATAGGCCTGAGCTTCCAATTCGGCCCGTTCTGTAGCCATCCTAGCGTTCTCTGCCACTAGGTCCGCTTTAGCCTGAGCTATCTGATCCTTCACCTTTGCAATCTCCACGTTGTGCTGATCCCGGGCTGCTGCATCCACCTCTGCGTCCACCAATGTTGCCAAAGCGTCGAACAAGTCAGATAGGAATTGAGCCGGAGGCAGCGCAGAGCTTCCTGCCCCGCCGGCGTGGCCGTTGTTGAACCGGAGAGTATTGCTGCCGCAGTTGATGAGTGAGGCGCCGACTGTGTACCGGCCATGAAGATAGCGGCCCAGTTTGGCAGATTAGGGGAGTCCGGAATACTGTTGCCCTCGGATCCTCCACTAATCCGGCCATCCTACAACTAATAGAGCGATTCGGTCTCTCTAGAAGACTCGTCGTCAGAACAAACAACAGTTTCTCCATCGGATGCTGGTCCGTCCTTGTATTCTGCTCCATGGATGACACCTACGAAAACATGCTTCGCCACGGGCTGAACCGGCGAAGGGCTTGCACGCTGAGCCGTCTCGATGATGTCGGTGCAGGTGTCTAGCTCAGGGGCCAGTTCGCCAATCTTGCCGATGAAGACGTGAATCCCACCAAAGGGGACCCGATACCCGTATTTGATTGAATCGGCCTTGGGACACCATCCTGCATTGTCGATGTAGAGTTTGCCGCAACGACTCTTCGTCATCCGGCCCACAACGTATATCTTGAGTCCATCAAAGCTACCCTTTAAGAACTCGAAACCATCGTGCGATAGCCCCACGGTGGGCGCCAACTGTCGTGGGTTTTTCATGGCAGATGTCCTTCTGAAAGGACTTAGTCATGGAGCCATCGCAACGGGTTAGCTTAAAGGGGTTAAACCATACAAGGGGACATGGGAAGTTTATACTAGTTCGGCCCCTTCGATGAAGGTAAAATCCTACGTCTAGCTGTGATTGGTATTGCTAGGGTTTTGAAGGCCAGGGAGCGAATCCACTTTGTCTGGCTCTCGAGTTGTTGTCTGTCCTCCCTAAACCGCTGTCGGGTTATCCCTTTATATACACAGGTTGACGCCCGCCGGTTTACAGAGTCCCGAAGCCGGATCATAAACGTGTCTGGTTCGGTCTCTACACTTCCTATCTTACAATGCAAGTTACATAATTAAGTCGGTTTACATCTACAGGCCTTAACTCGCCTCTGGGCCTTGGGCCTTCATAAAGCGCCATCATTCTTACGTCTTCATGGGCTTCTAATCTTCATAAAGCTAATCCGGCTACTCCTGGCCGGTTTACGTCTAGTAGTAATATCCCCAACAACTCCAGGAGGAAGAAGGATCAAGTATGTGTCACGGCATGAGCCAAAGAGGACACAAGTAAATTTCCTATCAGGAGTTGTACAGGAGGAGGTACCGGTGGTAATGGATTTTCCGGATGTATTTCCCGAAGAGTTGCTAGGCATGCCACCGGATAGAGACATTGAGTTTTTGATTGAGCTTTTGCCAGGCACAGGACCAATATCTAAGAGACCGTATAGAATGCCTGCAAAGGATTTGGAGGAGATTAAGAAGAAGATTAAAGAGTTACTAGATAAGGGATATATTCGCCCAAGTTCGTCACCTTGGGGATCACCGGTACTTCTAGTGGAAAAGAAAGATGGATCGTTAAGGATGGTTGTTGATTATCGAGGATTGAATGAAGTGACGATCAAGAATAAGTACCCACTGCAGATGATCAATGATTTGTTTGACCAATTGCAAGGAGCTAAGGTATTTTCCAAGATCGATTTGCGATCAGGATACCACCAGTTGAAGATTCGAGAGCAGGACATACCTAAGACAGTTTTTACCACAAGGTATGGGTTGTATGAGTATACCGTTATGTCATTTGGTCTGACTAACGCACCTGCCTATTTTATGAACATGACGAACAAAGTGTTTATGGAATTTTTGGATAAGTTCGTCATAGTGTTCATTGATGATATTCTGGTACTCGAAGAATGAAGAACATAAAGAACATTTGTGTTTGGTACTTGGTAAGCTCAGAAAACATCAGTTATACGCCAAGTTCAGCAAATGTGAGTTTTGGTTGAAGGAAGTTGGATTCCTTGGACATGTTATATCTAGAGAAGGAATAGCTGTAGATCCCACCAAGGTTGTCACTGTGACAAATTGGGAAGCCCCAAAAACAGTTGGAGAGATCCGGAGTTTTCTTGGACTTGCAGGATACTATCGGAGGTTCATTGAAAATTTCTCAAAAATTGCAAAACCTATGACGGATTTGTTGAAGAAGGATACCAAGTTCAATTAGATGGAGGAATGTGAGGCCAGTTTCCAGGAGTTGAAGAAACGTTTGGTTACATCGCCAGTGTTGATTCTGCCAGATCAGCGCAAGGATTATGAGGTGTATTATGACGTTTCACGTTGAGGACTTGGAGCAGTGCTTATGCAGGAGGGAAGAGTTGTTTCGTATGCTTCATGACAGCTTAAGCCCCATGAGTTGAGTTATGCTACACATGATTTGGAGTTAGCAGTCGTAGTGCACACATTGAAGACTTGGAGACATTTTCTCATTGGAAACCACTGTGAGGTGTACACGGATCACAAGAGTTTGAAATACATCTTCACGCAGAAGGAGTTGAATCTTAGGCAAAGAAGATGGTTGGAGCTCATCAAGGATTATGATATGAGATTACATTATCATCCCGGAAAGTCTAACGTAGTAGCCAATGCATTGAGCCGCAAGAGCCATGTCAACACCCTAATGACCGGAGAGTTACCAAAGGAGTTAGCCGAGGATCTTCGTGAGCTATGTTTGGAGATAGTTCCGAGAGGCTATGTAACAGCATTGGAGATTCAGTCTACTCTGATGGATAAGATCAGAGAAGCTCACAAGACCGACAAGGAGATTGACTCTATTAAAGAGAAAATGAGCAAGGGAAAAGCTAAAGGATTTCGTGAGGATGAACACGATACCTTATGGTTTGAGGACCGCGTTTATGTGCCCAATGACCCGGAGATCAGGAAGCTAATTTTGCAAGAGGCCCATGATTCGCCGTACTCGATTCACTTAGGAAATACCAAGATGTATTTGGATTTGAAAGAAACTTTTTGGTGGACCAGAATGAAAAAAGATATTGCGGAGTATGTAGCAGTTTGTGATGTATGTCATAGAGTAAAGGCAGAGCATCAGAAGCCAGCAGGATTGCTACAGCCATTGCCAATACCCGAATGGAAGTGGGATAAGCTAGGCATGGATTTTATCACGGGATTACCCGGGACCTGCCCAGGCTATGACTCGATATGGGTTGTAGTCGATCGCTTGACGAAGGTAGCTCATTTCATCCCAGTAAAGACCACTTACACCAGTGCTAAGTTGGCAAAGATATACATGAACAGGATGGTATGTCTGCATGGAGTTCCGAGGAGCATTGTATCAGATAGAGGAACCCAGTTTACCTCAAAGTTCTGGAATCAGTTGCACGAAACTCTGGGTACCAGGCTATAGTTCAGTACAGCTTTTCATGCACAGACCAATGGACAGACCGAGAGAGTCAATCAGATTTTGGAGGATATGTTGAGAGCTTGTGCGCTAGATTCTGGATCTAGTTGGGATGACAACTTTCCATATGCGGAGTTCTCTTACAATAATAGTTATCAATCCAGTTTGAAGATGGCCCCTTTTGAAGCCTTGTACGGAAGAAGGTGCAGAACACCATTGTTGTGGGATGAAGTTGGAGACCGCCAGTTGTTTGGACCAGATTTGATTAAGGAGTCTGAACAAAAAGTGAAGTTGATTCGCGATAGGCTCAAGGTAGCCCAGTCCAGGCAAAAGAGCTATGCAGATTCTAAACGCAAGGAGACCGTTTACGAAGTCGGAGACAGAGTTTATCTTCGTGTATCCCTGTTGGAAATATGCCCTAGAGGCAATAATAAAATGGTTATTATTATATTTCTTTGTTCATGATAATTGTCTATTGTTCATGCTATAATTGTGTTATCCGGAAATCGTAATACATGTGTGAATACATAGACCACAACACGTACCTAGTGAGCCTCTAGTTGACTAGCTCGTTGATCAAAAGATAGTCATGGTTTCCTGACTATGGACATTGGATGTCATTGATAACGGGATCACATCATTAGGAGAATGATGTGATGGACAAGACCCAATCCTAAGCTTAGCTCAAAGATCGTGTAGTTCGTTTGCGGTAGCTTTTCTGAATGTCAAGTATCATTTCCTTAGACCATGAGATTGTGCAACTCCCGGATACCGTAGGAGTGCCTTGCGTGTGCCAAACGTCACAACGTGACTGGGTGACTATAAAAGTACATTACAGGTATCTCCGAAAGTGTCTGTTGGGTTGGCACGAATCGCGACTGGGATTTGTCACTCTGTATGACGGAGAGGTATCTCTGGGCCCACTCCGTAATGCATCATCATAATGAGCTCAATGTGATCAAGTGGTTGATCACGGGATCATGCATTACGGTACGAGTAAAGTGACTTGCCGGTAACGAGACTGAACAAGGTATTGGGATACTGACGATCGAGTCTCGGGCAAGTAACGTACCGATTGACAAAGGGAATTGTATACGGATTGATTGAATCCTCGACATCGTGGTTCATCCGATGAGATCATCGTGGAGCATGTGGGAGCCAACATGGGTATCCAGATCCCACTGTTGGTTATTGACCGGAGAGTCGTCTCGGTCATGTCTGCATGTCTCCCGAACCCGTATGGTCTACACACTTAAGGTTCGGTGATGCTAGGGTTGTTAGGAAGACTTGTATGTGATTACCGAATGTTGTTCAGAGTCCCGGATGAGATCCTGGACGTCACGAGGAGTTCCGGAATGGTCCGGAGGTAAAGATTTATATATGGGAAGTTGTCATACGGTCACTGGAAAGGTTCGGGGGCATATCGGTATTGTATCGGGGCCACCGGAGGGGTTCCGGGGGTCCACCGGGAGGGGCCACCTCTTCCGGAGGGCCTTATGGGCTGTATGGAGAAGAGAACCAGCCCAAGTGGGCTGGGGCACCACACCCCCCTAGGGCCCATGCGCCTAGGGTTGGGGGAAACCCTAAGGGGGGGGGCGCCCCCTTGCTTGGGGGGCAAGCCCCCCTCCCCTTGGCCGCCGCCCCCCCTCTAGATCTCATCTAGAGGGGCCGGCCCCCTTCCCCCTTCCCCTATAAATAGAGGGGTGAGGGGAGGGCTGCATACGACATCCAAGGCGCAGCCCCTCCCCTCCCCAACACCTCTCCTCCTCCATAAGAGCTTGGCGAAGCCCTGCCGGAGTACTGCAGCTTCATCACCACCACACCGTCATGCTGCTGTTGGAGCCCTCTTCCTCAACCTCTCCCTCCTCCTTGCTGGATCAAGTCATGGGAGACGTCCTCGCTCCGTACGTGTGTTGAACGTGGAGGTGCCGTCCGTTTGGCGCTAGGATCTTCGGTGATTTGGATCACGTCGAGTATGACTCCATCAACCCCGTTCTCTTGATGCTTCCACTCGTGATCTACAAGGGTATGTAGATGCACTTCTCTCTCCCTCGTTGCTAGATGACTCCATAGATTGATCTTGGTGATGCGTAGAAAATTTTAAAATTCTGCTACGTTCCCCAACAGTGGCATCATGAGCTAGGTCTATGCGTAGTTACTATGCACGAGTAGAACACAAAGTAGTTGTGGGCGTCGATATTGTCAATTTGCTTGCCGTTACTAGTCTTATCTTGATTCGGCGGCATCGTGGGATGAAGCGGCCCGGACCAACCTTACACGTATGCTTACGTGAGACCGGTTCCACTGACTGACATGCACTAGTTGCATAAGGTGGCTGGCGGGTGTCTGTCTCTCCCACTTTAGTCGGATCGGATTCGATGAACAGGTTCCTTATGAAGGGTAAATAGAAATTGGCAATTCACGTTGTGGTTTTGGCGTAGGTAAGAAACGTTCTTGCTAGAAACCTATCGCTGCCACTTAAAAACTTGCAACAACAATTAGAGGACGTCTAACTTGTTTTTTGCAGCAAGTGTTTTGTGATGTGATATGGACAAAGGATGTGATGAATGATATATGTGATGTATGAGATGATCATGTTCTTGTAATAGGAATCACGACTTGCATGTCGATGAGTATGACAACCGGCAGGCGCCATAGGAGTTGTCTTTATTTATTTATGACCTGCGTGTCAACATAAACGTCATGTAATTACTTTACTTTATTGCTAAAGCGTTAGCCATAGTAGTAGAAGTAATAGATGAAGAGACAACTTCAAGAAGACACGATGATGGAGATCATGGTGTCATGCCGGTGACAACGATGATCATGGAGCCCCGAAGATGGAGATCAAAGGAGCAAATGATATTGGCCATATCATGTCACTATTTGATTGCATGTGATGTTTATCATGTTTTACATCTTATTTGCTTAGAAAGACGGTAGCTTAAATAAGATGATCCCTCGTAAAAATTTCAAGAAAGTGTTCCCCCTAACTGTGCACCGTTGCGAAGGTTCGTTGTTTCGAAGCACCACGTGATGATCGGGTGTGATAGATTCTAACGTTCGAATACAACGGGTGTAAGCCAGATTTACACATGCAATACACTTAGGTTGACTTGATGAGCCTAGCATGTACAGACATGGCCTCGGAACACAGAAGACCGAAAGGTCGAGCATGAGTCGTATAGAAGATACGATCAACATGAATATGTTCACCGATGTTGACTAGTCCGTCTCACGTGATGATCGGACACGGCCTAGTTAACTCGGATCATGTTATACTTAGATGACTGGAGGGATGTATATCTGAGTGGGAGTTCATTGAATAATTTGATTAGATGAACTTAATTATCATGAACTTAGTCTAAAATCTTTACAATATGTCTTGTAGATCAAATGGCCCATGTTGTCCTCAACTTCAACGTGTTCCTAGAGAAAACCAAGCTGAAAGACGATGGCAGCAACTATACGGACTGGGTCCGGAACCTGAGGATCATCCTCATAGCTGCCAAGAAAGATTATGTCCTAGAAGCACCGCTAGGTGACGCACCCGTCCCACAGAACCAAGATGTTATGAACGCTTGGCAGACACGTGCTGATGATTACTCCCTCATTCAGTGCGGCATGCTTTACAGCTTAGAACCGGGGCTCCAAAAGCATTTTGAGAGACACGGAGCATATGAGATGTTCGAAGAGCTGAAAATGGCTTTTCAAGCTCATGCCCGGGTCGAGAGATATGAAGTCTCTGACAAGTTCTTCAGCTGTAAGATGGAGGAAAATAGTTCTGTCAATGAGCACATACTCAAAATGTCTGGGTTGCATAACCGCTTGACTCAGCTGGGAGTTAATCTCCCGGATGACGCGGTCATTGACAGAATCCTTCAGTCGCTTCCACCGAGCTACAAGAGCTTTGTGATGAACTTCAATATGCAGGGGATGGAAAAGACCATTCCTGAGGTATATTCAATGCTGAAATCAGCAGAGGTAGAAGTCAAAAAGGAACATCAAGTGTTGATGGTGAATAAAACCACTAAGTTCAAGAAAGGCAAGGGTAAGAAGAACTTCAAGAAGGACGACAAGGGAGTTGCCGCGCCTGGTAAGGAAGCTGCCGGGAAGAAGCCAAAGAATGGACCCAAGCCCGAGACTGAGTGTTTTTATTGCAAGGGAAGTGGTCACTGGAAGCGGAACTGCCCCAAATACTTAGCGGACAAGAAGGCCGGCATCACGAAAGGTATATGTGATATACATGTAATTGATGTGTACCTTACCAGTACTCGTAGTAGCTCCTGGGTATTTGATACTGGTGCGGTTGCTCACATTTGTAACTCAAAGCAGGAGCTGCGGAATAAACGGAGACTGGCGAAGGACGAGGTGACAATGCGCGTCGGGAATGGTTCCAAGGTCGATGTGATCGCCGTCGGCACGCTACCTCTACATTTACCTACGGGATTAGTTTTAAACCTCAATAATTGTTATTTAGTGCCAGCTTTGAGCATGAACATTGTATCAGGATCTCGTTTAATACAAGATGGCTACTCATTTAAATCCGAGAATAACGGTTGTTCTATTTATATGAGATATATGTTTTATGGTCATGCTCCGATGGTGAAAGGTTTATTCTTAATGAATCTCGAGTGTAATGCTACACATATTCATAGTGTGAATACCAAAAGATGTAAGGTTGATAATGATAGTCCCACATACTTGTGGCACTGCCGCCTTGGTCACATAGGTGTCAAACGCATGAAGAAGCTCCATGCAGATGGACTTTTAGAGTCTCTTGATTACGAATCATTTGACACGTGCGAACCATGCCTCATGAGTAAAATGACCAAGACTCTGTTCTCAGGAACAATGGAGCGAGCAACCAACTTATTGGAAATCATACATACTGATGTGTGCGGTCCAATGAGTGTTGAGGCTCGCGGTGGCTATCATTATGTTCTCACCCTCACTGATGACTTGAGTAGATATGGGTATGGCTACTTAATGAAACACAAGTCTGAGACCTTTGAAAAGTTCAAGGAATTTCAGAGTGAGGTTGAGAATCAACGTGACAGGAAAATCAAGTTCTTGCGATCAGATCATGGGGGAGAATACTTGAGTCACGAATTTGGCACACACTTAAGAAAATGTGGAATAGTTTCACAACTCACGCCGCCTGGAACACCTCGGCGTAATGGTGTGTCCGAACATCGTAATCGCACTCTATTAGATATGGTGCGATCTATGATGTCTCTTACCGATTTACCGCTATCATTTTGGGGCTATGCTTTAGAGACTGTTGCATTCACTTTAAATAGGGCTCCGTCAAAATCCGTTGAGACGACACCGTATGAATTATGGTTTGGGAAGAAACCTAAGCTGTCGTTTCTAAAAGTTTGGGGATGCGATGCTTATGTCAAGAAACTTCAACCTAAAAAGCTCGAACCAAAATCGGAAAAATGCGTCTTCATAGGATACCCTAAAGAAACTGTTGGGTATACCTTCTACCTCAGATCCGAAGGCAAGATTTTCGTTGCCAAGAATGGGTCTTTTCTAGAGAAAGAATTTCTCTCGAAAGAAATAAGTGGGAGGAAGGTAGAACTTGATGAAGTATTACCTCTTGAACCAGTAAGTGGCACAGCTCAAGAAAATGTTCCTGAGGTGCCTGCACCGACTAGAGAGGAAGTTCATGATGATGATCATGAAACTTCAGATCAAGTTGCTACTGAACTTCGTAGGTCCACAAGGACACATTCCGCACCAGAGTGGTACGACAACCCTGTCTTGGAAATCATGTTGTTAGACAACGGTGAACCTTCGAACTATGAAGAAGCGATGGCGGGCCTGGATTTCGACAAATGGCTGGAAGCCATGAAATCCGAGATAGGATCCATGTATGAAAACGAAGTATGGACTTTGACTGACTTTCCCGTTGATCGACGAGCCATAGAAAATAAATGGATCTTTAAGAAGAAGATAGACGCGGATGGTAATGTGACCATCTATAAAGCTCGGCTTGTCGCTAAGGGTTATCGACAAGTTCAAGGGGTTGACTACGATGAGACTTTCTCACCTGTAGCGCAGCTGAAGTCCGTCCGAATCATGTTAGCAATTGCCGCATTCTATGATTATGAGATATGGCAAATGGACGTCAAAACGGCATTCCTTAATGGTTTCCTTAAGGAAGAATTGTATATGATGCAGCCGGAAGGTTTTGTCGATCCTAAGAATGCTGACAAGGTGTGTAAGCTCCAACGCTCGATTTATGGGCTGGTGCAAGCATCTCAGAGTTGGAACATTCGTTTTGATGAGATGATCAAACCGTTTGGGTTTATGCAGACTTATGGAGAAGCCTGCATTTACAAGAAAGTGAGTGGGAGCTCTGTAGCATTTCTCATATTGTATGTGGATGACATACTGTTAATGGGAAATGATATAGAATTCTTGGAAAGCATAAAGGCCTACTTGAACAAGTGTTTTTCAATGAAGGACCTTGGCGAAGCTGCTTATATATTAGGCATCAAGATCTATAGAGATAGATCGAGACGCCTCATTGGTCTTTCACAGAGTACGTACCTTGACAAGATATTGAAGAAGTTCAAAATGGATCAGTCAAAGAAGGGGTTCTTGCCTGTATTGCAAGGTACGAGGTTGAGCACGGCTCAATGCCCGACCACGGCAGAAGATAGAGAAAAGATGAGTGTCATCCCCTATGCCTCGGCCATAGGGTCTATCATGTACGCTATGCTGTGTACCAGACCTAATGTAAACCTTGCAGTAAGTTTGGTAGGAAGGTACCAAAGTAATCCCGACATGGAACACTGGACAGCGGTCAAGAATATCCTGAAGTACCTAAAAAGGACTAAGGAAACGTTTCTCGTTTATGGAGGTGACAAAGAGCTCGTCGTAAAGGGTTACGTCGATGCTAGCTTCGACACGGATCTGGATGACTCTAAGTCACAAACCGAATACGTGTATATTTTGAATGGTGGGGCAGTAAGCTGGTGCAGTTGCAAGCAAAGCATTGTGGCGGGATCTACATGTGAAGCGGAGTACATGGTATCCTCGGAGGCAGCACAACAAGCAGTCTGGGTGAAGGAGTTCATTACCGACCTAGGAGTCATACCCAATGCGTCGGGCCCCATGACTCTCTTCTATGACAACACTGGAGCTATTGCCCTTGCCAAGGAGCCCAGGTTTCACAGGAAGACCAGGCATATCAAGCGTTGCTTCAACTCCATTCGTGAAAGTGTTCAAAATGGATACATAGAGATTTGTAAACTATATACAGACCTGAATGTAGCAGATCCGTTGACTAAACCTCTCCCTAGAGCAAAACATGATCAACACCAGAACTGCATGGGTGTTCGATTCATCACAATGTAACTAGAATATTGACTCTAGTGCAAGTGGGAGACTGTTGGAATATGCCCTAGAGGCAATAATAAAATGGTTATTATTATATTTCTTTGTTCATGATAATTGTCTATTGTTCATGCTATAATTGTGTTATCCAGAAATCGTAATACATGTGTGAATACATAGACCACAACATGTCCCTAGTGAGCCTCTAGTTGACTAGCTCGTTGATCAAAAGATAGTCATGGTTTCCTGACTATGGACATTGGATGTCATTGATAACAGGATCACATCATTAGGAGAATGATGTGATGGACAAGACCCAATCCTAAGCTTAGCTCAAAGATCGTGTAGTTCGTTTGCTGTAGCTTTTCTGAATGTCAAGTATCATTTCCTTAGACCATGAGATTGTGAAACTCCCGGATACCGTAGGAGTGCCTTGGGTGTGCCAAACGTCACAACGTAACTGGGTGACTATAAAGGTACATTACAGGTATCTCCGAAAGTGTCTGTTGGGTTGGCACGAATCGAGACTGGGATTTTTCACTCCGTATGACGGAGAGGTATCTCTGGGCCCACTCAGTAATGCATCATCATAATGAGCTCAATGTGATCAAGTGGTTGATCACGGGATCATGCATTACGGTACGAGTAAAGTGACTTGCCAGTAACGAGACTGAACAAGGTATTGGGATACCGACGATCGAGTCTCAGGCAAGTAACGTACCGATTGACAAAGGGAATTGTATACGGATTGATTAAATCCTCGACATCGTGGTTCATCCGATGAGATCATCGTGGAGCATTTGGGAGCCAACATGGGTATCCAGATCCCGCTGTTGGTTATTGACCAGAGAGTCGTCTCGGTCATGTCTGCATGTCTCCCGAACCCGTAGGGTCTACACACTTAAGGTTCGGTGACGCTAGGGTTGTTAGGAAGACTTGTATGTGATTACCGAATGTTGTTCGGAGTCCCAGATGAGATCCCGGACGTCACGAGGAGTTCCGAAATGGTCCGGAGGTAAAGATTTATATATGGGAAGTTGTCATACCGTCACCGGAAAGGTTCGGGGGCATATCGGTATTGTATCGGGGCCACCGGAGGGGTTCCGGGGGTCCACCGGGAGGGGCCACCTCTTCCGGAGGGCCTTATGGGCTGTATGGAGATGGGAACTAGCCCAAGTGGGCTGGGGAGCCACACCCCCCTAGGGCCCATGCGCCTAGGGTTGGGGGAAACCCTAAGGGGGGTGCCCCCTTGCTTGGGGGCCAAGCCCCCCTCCCCTTGGCCACCGCCCCCCTCTAGATCTCATCTAGAGGGGGCCGGCCCCCTTCCCCCTTCCCCTATAAATAGAGGGGTGAGGGGAGGGCTGCATACGACATCCAAGGCGCAGCCCCTCCCCTCCCCAACACCTCTCCTCCTCCATAAGAGCTTGGCGAAGCCCTGCCGGAGTACTGCAGCTTCATCACCACCACGCCGTCGTGCTGCTGTTGGAGCCCTTTTCCTCAACCTCTCCCTCCTCCTTGCTGGATCAAGGAGCGGGAGACGTCCTTGCTCCGTACGTGTGTTGAACGCGGAGGTGCCGTCCGTTTGGTGCTAGGATCTTCGGTGATTTGGATCACGTCGAGTACGACTCCATCAACCCCGTTCTCTTGAACGCTTCCGCTCGTGATCTACAAGGGTATGTAGATGCACTCCTCTCTCCCTCATTGCTAGATGACTCCATAGATTGATCTTGGTGATGCGTAGAAAATTTTAAAATTCTGCTACGTTCCCCAACAATCCCCGCTTCGAGGAGTTAAGCGCTTTGGAGTTAAGGGAAAATTAGCACCACGTTTTGTGGGACCCTACAAAGTTTTGGAGCGTATGGGAGAAGTTGCTTACAAGTTGGAGTTTCCCGAAGGATTGTTAGGAGTTCACGATGTGTTCCATGTTTCCCAGTTGAAAAAGTGCCACGCAGAGATGGCTGATACACCACTAAGAGATACAGTGCCGCTGGAAGCGATTCAGTTGGATAGCGACTTAACCTACGAGGAGAAACCAGTCAAGATTCTCGAATATGCCAGCCGAGTCACCCGCAGCAAGGTTATCAGGTTTTGTAAAGTTTAGTGGAGCCACCACACCGAGGATGAAGCCACCTGGGAGCGAGAGGAAGATCTGCTGAAGGACCACCCTCACCTATTTTCTAGCCAACCCGAATCTCGAGGGCGAGATTCATCTTAAGGGGGGTAGGTTTGTAACATCCCAAATTTTCAATTTGGAATGTTATACATAGATCATCATTGCATATCATATATTTTTTGCATTTTAGTTTGATCCTAGGAATCCTAAGCAACTCAAGGACCCATGGAGAGAGTTGGGGATTTCGTTATTTTCATATTTGGGGTTTTCCCAAATTGTGAAAATAGGATCATTTGATTTAGTTATTTTATCTTCAATAATTCCAATTATAAAAATAAGTGAGAGGGAATAAAATGACTTTCCCAAATTAAAGGAATATTGAGGATTTAATAAAAAAATCAAATAAGATTTTTTTGGAGTTTTTTGCTGTTTTATTTGAATTTAGGAAAAAATACACGTTTTTCAAAATTTCACTTAGGCCCCAAATAAATGTTCACCTTGTCCGGCTTAATTTTAGAAGTCAGGGAAATTTTATTTTGGGATTTTTGGAGTCCGTTTAGTTTTTCTTTTATTTGTTTTTCTGCACGAAACTATTTAAAAAAACGAACCAACCTAACCGGGCCGTATCCGACTAGGACACCGCCCAGCTGGCCCCTTTAAGAGGCGAGGCCAAGGCCCGAGCCATCCCCAGCCCGAGCCATCCCCAGCCCAAGCCGCCGCCCCGTCAGCCCTAGCCCCGCCGCCGTGCCTCGATCCACGCCGCCGCCGTGCCGCTGCCGCCACCCGCCTGCCGCCGACTCGCCGCCGGAGTGCGCCGCTGCCGCCGACCCATTCCACGAGGTAGCCGCCAGTTTTTTAAAACTGATCGGTTTTATTTCGTAAACCCTAGTTTCAGTTTTTTATTTTATTTTATTATTAGATTGGTTTAGTTCAGTTTTTTCGGTTTGGTTAAATAGCGGACGTTCGTCCGTGCGTTCATTTTAACGAACGGTTTTCGTTGTTTAATGGTAGACAGCGAATGTTCGTTCTTTAGCATGTTCGTCGTTTTTTTCCTTTTCTCGGATTTTCTGCGATTATTTCTGATCGCGATTCCTGATCCGATTTTCGTTTTAGTTTAACTTTTCGCTCGTTTATCAAAATTAGGCGATTCAAGCGCCTAGAGTTTCATCTCGAAACCCTCTTTCCGTCTAACCAACTCAAACAAGTTTTTGCTTCTGTAAAATTTGACTTAGATCCAGATTAGTAACTGAAGCTTGTTTTCTTTCGCCGTTTGACTTTTGTTGCTTCGTTTGATTTGATTCTTTTTGCAAACCGGAGTTCTTAAGTTGAACTTTCTGGTTAGATCTCTTATTTGATTTTTACCTGTGCATTAGGTGAGTACTTATTGTTTGCTTGTTCGCGTTAGAGTACCCGGAGTGCGCCGCTTGCTACTTCGAATCTCTAGGTTTCATGGATCATCAGCAAGGCAAGTAACACTTTGATCATACCTCTTACTACCCAGTTTTATTGCATTAGATCGATCCTCAAACAATTGCATGGTTAGGATCTGAATAAATTGTGGGCTGGGAAGTAGATGAGGTAGCACCTATTACCTGTTTTATTACCAAACCCTGGGAGTTACTTCTACGTTTGCTTATGCCATGCTATGCTAGTAGACGTGGATTGGGTTTGAGTGTATCCATGACAGATGTGAGAATGTTAATTAATGGTTCAACTTAAGGTGGCAACTTTAATACACATCTGGGTGGATTTAGGCACTTGGGTATTCCAGCGATTGCCTGTTTTCTTTATGGACCGCCACCCAGGCTCAAAGGGATCATGAGATTATTCATGCTAGAAACTTCCGTGTGCAGCCACAAGCGACTATGGGATCTAGCATAGTTGATTAAGTCGTGCGAACTCTTACAGTGGTAGACTAGCAGATGTAGGGGAAAGTAGGTGTAATGGTCTACCCGATCGTAAGGTGCTAGCGCTTCTGAAAGACTATGTCTCGGTCATCCGTTTCTCAAACACCATGTAGTGCGAGAATCCCAACGGAGGAGATCGAGTCTTGTGGGGAAAAGTGCACAAACCTCTGCAGAGTGTATAAACTAATCATGGTTAGCTGTGTCCCCGGTTATGGACGTCTTGAGTATCTAGTACTTGGATTATCATGTGAATCTCATCATGTGACTTTAGTTAATTTTGTTGGGTTTTAATGATGATGTTTAATTGGGATTGAGAGGGTGTCTAGCTCTCAATGTTTAACAACTGCCTTGATAGTTAAATAAAATTTATTCCTTTTGCAGTAGGGAAAAACTGGCTTTACACAAAACGGTAACCATAGAGCTTTCCACTAGACATATATGCATGTAGTATAGCCTATTTCTGTTCATTACTCTCTATGTGTTACATTGCCAGCATATTCCATGTGCTGACCCGTTTTCGGGCTGCAACATTCATGTTGCAGACTTTTCAGATGACGAGTAAGGTGCCTTTAGGTCGTGGTTCTATACTCAGTGATGCCGTTGGAGTTGATGGACTCACTTATCTTCCAAGCCTTCCGCTGTTATCGTTATTAGATGGCCTTAAGCCATATTATTTGTAATAAGTTCTCTTTTGAGACACTCATTGTAATAAGTTTGTGATTGCTACTCTGTTATAAATCCTTCAAGTACTGTGTGTGTCAGCATTACTGATCCAGGGATGACACTGAAGCACAGAGATCAGACTGTTTGAGGTCTGGTCGCTATAGTGATGGTACGTGAACAACTACCTGTCATTATAAGTACACTGATAAAGGACAACATGTACTTACAAGAACAATGCAGAGCTAAAAAACGTTGGCATTGGATATATTCTACACTAATGTAACCATTCATACAGATCAGATAATTTGGAGCGAACAATTGATAAGCAAGCTATCTTGCATACTGCTGCCACATAATGAACCAGGTATGTATGCAAGTACAGTGATACAGGACAACAGGTACTAACAAGAGCAAAGCAGCGGGCAGCATATTTGCGATATCCTGTCATTCTTGTCAAACCGGAATTCTTCTTCGAGCATATTTCCTGCAAAAAAGATCTATAAGGCACATGTGGAAAAGTAGAAGTTCAAATTGTCATGTGATTTCATAGACAGTACCTCATCCTGGGAACGAGACTAGTGCATAACAAGGTTTTTCCATTCAATGTCTTCTAAATTTAGCACAGGAGACTTCACCGGAAATTCGTTTATAGACTTGCCATCAAAGTGTGATTTCCTCAGGTAACACCGATACTGCTGCAATGCTTCCTTGAAAAGCACAAGCAAGCTTGCTCGTCATGACTATCTAGATTGACAATCGCCTAGTTACAACAATGTAATGTAAATCATTGTTGTGTTCAATCAGCAGAAAACAGGAAAATAATAACCATGAATAATAGCACTTACACGTAAGTTGGACAGGAAGATGTGAAAATGGTGTTTGTCTTCACAATAATCTTCCCATGATGGGAGTATATGCATGTAGTCCCTAACAACATTGAAAGCATTGTCTTTTAAACTAGGAATAAATGGAATGGGGTTCCAATCTGTAGGAATTGGCCGTCTCTGCAGTTGGGATAGGTCTTCGGTCGGTGGACTTGCTGTACTTTTTGCTGGAGTGGGAATTTTCTGTGGTACAGCTGGTGCTATGGCAAATGAAATCTGTATACCTTTTGCTGGAGTGCAGGTCCTGTGTGGTGGGGCTAGTGGTGTGGCCAGTGAAATATGGGTACAGTCTACTGGAGTCGGTCCTACGTTTTGTGTCACTGGATGTACATCCAATATAAGTGGGGTGTTGTCTGATTTCTCCGGCACCACCATGATTTTAAAGGACTTTGCTGGTGCTCCTTCAGGTTCGGCAATCACCCTCTTCCTTTTTGATGTCTGATGCACAAGAACAACATTTGAGTGGAAAAACATGGTATGATGACAGATGGAATATGTATTGATAATGGATGGGCATGGCATCTCTACATATATGATGAGTAAACTAAGCAGATGGCGGTGCAACAAAGTAGAAGAAATGCAAGACAACATATGCAAGATACCCGCAATCAATAAAACATTGCCAAATTAGAATAGGCACCTTGATGGGTGAATAGGACAGGCCATCTGCCTTTGACTCCTCGAGGTTAGAATAGTCATTAGGATCATATTCTGAACAAGAATCAATAGGTGGGGAGCGTATGAGTTTCATTGCATCCAGAATGGCACTCAGTGCCTTGGTGCCAATTTTGTAAGTCATTGCAGTCTTTAGCTTCAAGAGTGGACTACTGCTAGTGCGACACAGAGCAGCTACACAGATCATAATGTAGATATAACGGGAAAACCTTAAGCACCAGAGTAAAATTAGCAAAGTGGAACTTGCTGGAATATATGTGCTAGTATTGCCGGTACGGCTAGAAAGGCTTCGGATACCAGCTCTCTTCAAGTGAAGGTGCGGTACTGTTAATATCAGTGTAACTCTCAAAGGCGACACAGCTTCCCGTAGTTCCTTGCTATTCTTATAGGATTCAAGTGTGGGCAGGCCACTACAAATCCTATTCCTATGTTTACAAGATCCTACGAATCAAAGAGGCTCAAAGTGTCCATCACAACCGACCATATAGACCTCTACACTGCAAATGTCCCTGCTCATCTTCAATACAAGGAACATACTATACTACTATCATACTCCCTCCATTCCAAAATATAAGTCTTGGTAGAGATTTCCACTATGGATCACATATAGATGTATCCAGATACATTTTAGAGTGTAGATTCACTCATTTTGCTCCATATGTAGTCCATGGTGGAATCTATACAAAGACTTGTATTTAGGAACGGAGAGAGTACATATTAAAGAAGAACGTAAGAGGAACATAGTAAAGAAGAGCAAACAGATTTTGGATAATAAAATGTTAGTTGCGCAGTGCCCACACATGATGAACCAGAGCGCATTAAGAATGCAACTCCCAGCTGTCTCTCGACTATTTCAGGTGGTTGGATGAAGATCCTACGTCTCCTAACCCTTCTTCTTCCTCGTCTTTGATTCTTCCCATACAGAACACCGCACGGGCCGCCGGCCGGACCACCTGCCCCCACCGCCTGTTTTCCTCCGCCACCCCCGCCCCAACCCCCACCCGCGTCGAGTTTTCTTCGTTTGGCGAGGCCCCACAACCACCCAAGCCCCTTCGATCGCACCGGTGAACTCCAGCGAGCTCTGAAAAATCGACTGACCCAATTTTGAAATTTAGTCTACTGTGATTTAACTAGTGTGGAATATAAAAGGGGAAAACCATAAGCATTGGGAGTATAGTGTTGAGCGTGCCATGGCGGATCTGAAGGTGCAAACCGGACAAAGGCAACTTCGCAACCAAGACAAGAAATCAGAGTAAAGCAGTGGCGATCTATTTTCTTGCTGCGATAAATAAGTTGAGCAGATACAAAAGAGTACCGCCTCTGGTGCGGCGCCGTGTACGCATCTGCTGAGAATTTGACGGTGTTGCGGTAGCGATGGGTGTCGGCGGCGTGGAAGCAAATCTAGGAGGGTAGAAGGTGGCGGTGGGGCGCGGTGGACGAGATGGTTGTAGGAGCGGCGCCGGCAAGGTGGACGACGGCGGGGATGACGCGAGAGGACGGGATGCAAGGATCCCGGTCCGAAGCCGTGGATGAGAGAGGTCGATCTCTTGTAATGGACGGCGGCGTCGGGGTATCAGCTCCGGCATGGTGGAGGAGGACGGTGGTGGATGGGGTGGCGGACGGCGGCAGACGGAGGAGGGTGGGGTGGAGAGGGTGTTTTGGCGCCCACGGAGTACGAATGGGGAAAAGGGAGGTAGAGAGGTAGGGGGGAACCATGTATTCAGGGCGCACTTGTCTCAAAAGCGAGAAAATTTACAAACTTAGCCCCCATTTCAAATTTCTACTACATCACAGCAACATTAGTTGGTTGGGGATAGGACGGTAATCTCGCATACACCGAATATTTCCCGACGAGAGTTTGTTTTTGGCGCCCACCGTGTATGAATATGAATCAGGGAGGGAGTCGATTTCGGCCGAGGACACACTGTGTTTTGGCGCCCACCGTGTATGAATCCGGGTGAGAGGTGGTTACGACACGTTTGGGTGAAATTACAAACCTACCCCTATCGAAACCTATAGAAATCCAGCAGATAGGCTTTGCGTGGCAGGGATAGGCAGTAGTGATTTCCGTCTCGCAGATTTTGGTTTCGGGCGGTTACTGCGACTTTCCCCGCTTCGTTCAAATTTTGCAGAGTGCATGTTTACCGTGCCAACTCAATTCGAATCCCGTTTGTATTCTATTTTTTTCCGGGCGGGATCCATTTTCAATTGGAATTACATTCTATATACATCATTTTTTTATATATACTTTCAAAAGCACAACACCATTTATACATAAATATGGTTTACAAATGGCATGATCTCAGATTCATAAGGTTGTATCCATCAATTTGGATTCTCAAATATTTGAAACCACTTTATGTTGAAATCCAATGTATGCATTCCTCGCTAATTGTCTCCAATTAATGTGTGTTTCATGCGGTTTTTTTTACTTCTCAAACATGTATAATGTGTTTCACACACGCAATATATAGTGTGATCCCGTTTAGACATTAATTGCATATAAACCATGCATTGTTTGTAATTGAAGAATCTATAGATCACCAATATTGATAAACTATATAACATTACACGTGTGCCCAAATTCAAATGAATATGCATGTTTGATACACCAATTTCTGTTATGATATTATCGATGTCGTGATCTCCAGTTTAAATACTTGAATCCCCTTTAATCCAGATATTCGTCTCATATAGCTATCACTCATGCTTATATAGGACTATCTCTCTGGACCTATACGCGTTCATCGTCTCTCAGGTATCTCTCGTGCTACTTGTATGTCGACAATGATCTTTTATCTTCGTAACACACTGACGGTACTCTCTCCCTCGACCTTCATCACTCTATCTCTCTCTAAGTATATCTCGCTCCCTGCTATTTGTCTCTAACTATGATTCTCCATCTGGAATCTCTTTCTCTCACACAAACACAAAACTTTGTCTCCCGGGGTCTCATTTCTCTCTACCATTCCCATGTGTGCCACTCGCACACCCCTCATACAGAGATGTATTTCGCTCCTTAGATATGAGAACCTACGACTCTTCCTCTTCAATATCTCTTTCTCACACACAAACACAAACTCTGTCTCCCAAGGTCTCATATTTCTCCATTGTTCTCTTGTATGTCGCTCACACACACCCTCTCTCCCTAGAGATATCTTGCGTTCCCTCGTATGTCTCTCTAGCTATCACTCTCGTTGTGAAATATCTTTCTCTCTCGCAGACACAAAACTCCGTCTCTCTGGATCTCATTTCTCTCTGATATCTGTTTGTATGTGACTCACATGCACCCTCTCTCTATCTCTCTCACACCCACACACATAACCCAGCCTTCTGATCCACTCGACTCCTATCTCTAACGCACACTAGCTAGCATCTTTTTCTTTCTATTTATCTGTTTCTCCATCAACCTTCTTTCTCGCCCTCACTCTTGATTCCTATCATGCACACTACATATGTTTTTTCTCTACATGCAATCAAGTGCCCTCTCACACACATATATAACTTCACCCTTTGAACCACCCGATGGTCATCTCCAACACCCAAACTAGCGGATGTCCCTCTATCTAGCATCTCCATCTCTGTATCTATTTATAGTTTCTCCGTCAACATTTCTTTCTCGCACGGAGTCTTGCTTCCTATCACCCACACTATATATGTCTCTCCATACATATGCACTTATAGGTTGGTATCTTTTCCACAATCGTTGCGCCTCACTCCCTCTGCTCGCCATAGATGCATGCTCCAGCCCACGCCACTATCTCTTAAAGACAAAAACGCATGCTCAATTGTCGGGCCTTCTTCCCTACATTCTCACATGAATGCATATTGTCATACCGATCCATCTCTCCCATGTCGTTGATCTTATGACTTATGTCTTCTTTCTTTTATCTCGATCATGCGCGCGCGCACACACACACATCCCACGTATACATGTATACCTCTCACACATGCATGTTCAAGGTCTCTATGTCTCCATACGTAGTTAATTGCCCTCAATCCTAACGCCACATCGAATCGTTATCCTCTTTTGTGCACATAACTTCCACCTTGATGGGTAAAACACACACTCACACTTAACAATCTCCATCTAGCTACCCCCCTGCCTCTCACTCTTCCCCTATATCCCCGAAACCAATAAGACCATCCCTTTGTTTAATTACCGCCTACATGCACCATCGATATATAGTAGTCTTACTTGGTGTCTCTCGAACAAACACGTTCTCTCGATGTCGACTCCTCTCACGCGCACACACCTTCTCTTCCCTCTCTACGGGCATTTTCTCTCTCGCACCCCATCGTTGGTGGCCTCTGCCATACACGTCACCTCTCTATGATGAAGCCATGCACACTTAAATTACATCCGCCATAGAGGACCCGGCGACACACACACACATGCGCGCTCATGACCCCCCCACACACACTAAGACTCCATCTCTCTCTCTCACACACACACACGCACGCACGCATGCACGCACCCCCCCACACACACACACTAAGACTCCATCTCTCTCTCTCACGCACACACACAAACTAAGACTCCATCTCTCCCTCTCCTCTCTCTCTCTCTCACACACTAAGAATCCATCTCACACACACATGCTCTAGGCGGAGCATTTGTTCCTACCACCCTTCATCCAACCTTACCCATATGATAAACAATCACCTTTATTTACTTGCATAACATGGACAAATTCCACTTTACTTTAGTAGTTAGCAAACTTATCATCTGTACCCTTATAAAAAAACGAGTTGGCAGTGATGGTGTGCCTGCCATCTTGTAATACAGACCGTATGATCTATATCTGAGGATAGAAAGCAAACTATGATAATTTTACAAAATATACCCGCACCTCTCTCCACATCATTATCTCCCACAACCTCATTGCTCAGCAATTAAAAAAGGAATAAGTCTCTGGAACAATCTAGCATGCAAGGTGGCCGCTGCCGCCTACCGGCGCCGTCCATCCCCATGCCTCCGCCCATTCCGACCACTAGTCACCACCACGCTCCACTCCTCCTCGCCTTATCTCTCATCTTTCATTTTTTCGATGACATTCTCGAGATACCAGTTCTCCGATAAAATTCTCGAGATATCATTAGTTTTTACACATGGGATTACTCCTACATGGGTCAATCACAACAGGTGTTTTGTAAAAAAATGCATATTGATGTTCCCTGCAATGCACGAGAATCTTGCTTGTAATTATATAACACAAATCACGAGCAGGAAGTGACATTTTTTGACACAACCACGTTAACATGGCCACGTAAATCACTAGCTAAAGTAAATACCATTATACTTATATCCCGATGCAAAAGGTTGAGTACATGTCCGAAGAGTAGAGTCGCACACATGCACTCTATCTCTCAGAATCTCTCTCTCTCACACACACCATTTACGTGATGCCCACTTAAGCAGACACGTATGTTACAATTTGTGCACCCGCGAGTACACGTGATGCTGCGCATTTATTTAAGCCGGAAGGCGAACCCAAACAGTAGCTGCATTCATTCCCCTCCCGCCGCCTCTTCTCTGGTCGCCGTCGCCCGGTAGCCATGGGCCGGCCGAAGGTAACAACATACGCCACACTCCCGCCGGAGCGACGCTTTAATATGGAAATTTTAGTGGTCATGCATGCATCTTTTTGTGCTAGCACTCCTATATAAGGGTTGACCGGTCGCTTCCCGCGGACGTGCGCGGGCGGTGGAAGAGGAAGGAGAAGGGAAGCGGGCTATGGAGTAACGTTTTTTTACCACAATTTCTTAGGAAACTGAGTGCAATAATTGAGTAGTTTTGCAAACTACCAGTACTACACCTGAAACGGTTCAAAGCCTATACTCCCTTGCCAGCGCGCGCTTCCCACGTGAAACGGTCAGCGTCGCCCTGGAGCATCAGTGCTGCATTAATGCCCGGCTAGAGCGGAGGCGACCTCTCACTGGCTCCGGCTTTGATGTGGCGCGACGGCCGAGAGAGCGCCACTTCCCGGTGCACGGGACTGCTCCGTGTCAAGACTGGCCATAGACCCTGTTTGGATCCATGGGTTAGAGTTAGTTTGAGCTAGTTGGGGCTCAAATAGCCCTAAAGTATCGAAGCGTGAGGGTTTAAATTGGAGCAAGTTGCACCGAACCCACCAAAAAAAACTATCCCACCCAAGAGGTGCTAACTGGCGATAGTTCTCATTGGGACCACTGAAAAATCACCTTTCTCTCTCCATCAAGTGCATTTATTGTCAATCTAACCCTGTCACCCAAACACCTCTTTGGCAACAGTTAGTTTAGGGTTAGTCATGAGTTAGTCTAACCTCTAGCTAAGTTAGAGTATCAAACAGGAGCAGTATAGGACATGCAAGTTGCTCAAAGCATACAGGCAAATTCGTATGTGAAAGTATTTTTTTTCTTTTTGAAAACGGAACGTGAAAGGAATTTTTTTAGAATGCTCTTGGCATGTCGCTAACATGTGATAGTTAACCGACCTCAATAGATGGCAGAAACGCCAGCCCGCCGCACTTTGATAGAGACGAGGAGGGAGAAGTGATACATGCTGCTGGATTACTAGAGATAGGTGTCGCACGGAAGCCAAGAAATATGGTGATAGCATGGGTTAGCCATGTACTAGTATGATGTAACTACACTAGGCTGCTGTGTTTCGTACTCTTCCAGTCCACTGTGGAGATGATTGGTTAATTTTATATCACTGAATAATATTAAATATTATGAGTGCAGACGCTCCACCACGAGGTTCCTTGCTCTTCTCGGTCGTCCGGAATCTATGTTCTTCCACTCTATTTTTTTACGTGAGCTTTGTTCATCCTTTTGCCAACACATAAGACATCTAGCATCAAGGTGCACGTGTTATGCAAGGATCGTTCCATCTATATGAAGAACACGTGGGACTAGAACTACGAGACGGACATGTACCCAGGAGTGGACGTACGAACCTGAGTAATGTAGCGCAGTAAGTGAAGTAGAAAGGCACAAATGGTATGAAATGCGTGGCATATAGGGTGTGTTTGGTTGCGTTCTCGTCTCAGCATAGTTGTTCCCTCTTCATGCATGCTCAACTGAACACCCCTCTTCATGCATGCTTCTAGTGTATTTGTGCTAAACTAGTGTGGACTCATGCACCCTCCATACACTCTACCAAACACCCAAAAGTAGGTCAAGAAGGGAACTCCTGGGCGGCATTTGTCTCTTACTACGTACTACCACTAAATGTTGTATGTGCAATGCACGGTGATGTTATGGAGTACGTGCCTAAGTACTCTACTACTACTATATTAGTTGGAGGCACATATTAACTTTTATATTTGTTTACGTGTATGCCCCGAGACCTTCCAACTAGACGTGTCTTTCTCTCCAGGTCGCACTTTGTATAGTTCATACCACTAAGTACTACTACGTGTGGTCTCCGACCCAGAAGTGGAAGAAGTGGAGACGCTCTACCACGCTGTTTTTTTACGCTGGGCTCTACCACGCTGTTCATGTCCCACTCCTTTCAAAGACGTGTGGGACATCCAGCATGTGCCGTGTTTGGCACCCTTCGTCGTAAGAGTTGAAACGCTAGCATTCATCAGAAATTAAAAATAATTATAAATCGGCAGTGATACTATTTTTTGCGAACCAATCAGCAGTGATACTATACCACGCGGTTTCCTTGCTCCTCGATATCGGAAAGAATACTTCTGTTCGCCAACATGTGGGACGTCGACCATCCTGGTCCACTTTCCATGCATGCAGAACTCCAAGAGAGAGTCACCCAGGTCGTCGCACCGTAGTAACAATAACTAATGAGCCGTCAAGTCACAGGCCCACTTCCCACTTTGAAGTTGCTCGGACGAAGGAACCATCATGACTTCGTTGAATTCCGCTTCTTGAAGAAAACTACTATACCAGCAGTACTGCTAGCTACAGTAGTTACTCCAATAGAGGCCTCCTTTCGTTCATAGGATAGGAATATGAAAATCATAGGAAGTGAGATGACATGCATCTCAATTCTTATAGAGAAAGAGATGCCATTTGATGCTTAGGATAGGAATTTTTCCATTTAGTCTAGGCTAATGTACTGGTAATTTGCTCTAAAAATTACAGTAGTAACTAGTAGTATTGGTACATGCTCGTACTCAGACACAGACACACACACTAACTACTAGTACTACTACTTCTCACATGCTGGCCAGACGTCGTTGTTCTCCTTCCCGGCTTTGTTGGTGACACCCCACCATGCTTGGATCTCCACCGACCTCTCCGTAGCAGCACGTGCGTCCTTTTCTTTCTTGCGGCGGCGGGCCTCTCTTTTCTTGAGTGCTTTCTGACTTTTCCGCTCCCTCTGTGTGGCTTTGGCCGCCTCTTGCTCTACCGCCCATTCGGCCTTGGCATCTTCAAATTCCTCCAACATAGTTGTGAGGTCGCGAGCGGCGATGAACTCGGCACGGCGGGATGCCATCGCTTCCCTACCATTTTGTGTGCGGTCATGGGCGGCAAGGAACTCGGCGCGGCGGGATGCCATCGCTGCCTTACCGGTTAGTGTGCGGCGCGGTGGCATGAACGACGCTTGGTGAGAGCTCTGGGGTGGAGTGGCCAGACAATCGTATAGTGCATTGGTTTGTCAAGAGCTCAAGGACAGAAGACGAAGCAAATTTGGATTCCCCTTCAATCCTGGTCATTTATTACCGAGTAAAATGCATTGGCGGTCATCGAACTTGTCTTGATAGCTCACTTTGATCATTGTATACAAGATATGGTGATTATACGATCACTGGCTCAGCGTATAGCTCTGTATTTGTCTGGTTGACCAGTCAAACAGTCTGCATGCGCCTCATCAGCCCGTGTTCTTTATCTATCTATGCGGGCCTACCTGTCAATGGAGAAAGAAATACTGTAAAAACCAAAATTATGCGTATGTGGGGAATCAAACCACGGACTCGTCGCTGCAACGCACCCTCGTCAGCCAAATGAAAATGAAATACTTCGCGTTAGACACTCACGCTCACGCTGTCAAAGCATGCTAATGCATGCACGTCGCCCTCTAAATCAAAGTCCTGCTCATGGCGCAACGCAAACGGCGAGCCCATCACCTTCGCGCCCCCGCGGTGCCTCACATTACTGTTTAGACGTTTCATGGAGGCCTACGCGAACGCCGAGCATGTATTCACCTGGCTCAACACCAACGGTCATACTCGGACCGCCTTGCTCATGTATATCGTCCATCACAACGACAATCTATAAAACAGCCTAAGCTAGAGAGGGTACTATGGTAGTATGGTACGGAGCTATCGTGAGCGACCAATCTTAGTGCCACTGCACACCGAAACCCCTTCCATCGCTAGCGCACGCTTCCCGCCTAAAACGGTCACCGTCTCTCCAGAATGTCAATGCTCCATTCACCGGACTTAACTACAGGTGCAATTGGTGTGTCACTGACATGCGGGCCAAATGCCCGTTGGGCCCACATGTCAGTAACCCAAACGCATCTGCAGTTAAGTCACTGAAGGAGCGTCCACATTCATGCCCGACGAACCTACTCCGGCGCCAGTTGTCCATCCGTCTGCCGCGGCTCATTGCCATTCACCCACTATATTAACTTGAGCCCCAGCTCCCAGCCATAGCCAAAGACCCACACTTATTCTCCTCCGGTCCCTTCCTTCTGTCGGCACCACTTCAACCATGGCCTCCTGGCGCTCTGAAGCTCTCTTGGACGTACTGTCGCAGGAGCAGACGAGGGACATCGGCGGCTCCGCTCCGGGCACGCTCCAAAGCTCTCTTCGACGTACTGTCGCAGGAGCAAATGAAGGAGATCGCCGGCACCCCCCGGTCGCCCTCCGCCACCACGACCACGAAGCCGGTGCGCGTGCGCGGGCGCAGCCGACAGCGAGGAAGAGTAGTACACGGTAGGTCGCCGCCGCTCTGGTCCCGGGAAGGACACCGCTACTCCACTCAGTTGACGCCAAGCTTGGTGAGGTAAACATCGGCAGCCGATTAGCCGCTTGACGGCGACATGGAGGCGGAAATCTTCAGAACCTTGTGCTCCGGAGGAGGAGGTTATCGAGGAGGATGAGGAGGAGGCAAAGGCAATGGCTGGCTTTCTCGGGTTCATGGCCGGACATGGTGGTCGGGTGCCGGTGATCGTTTAGATTAGGTTTACAGTAGGTTTTAGTACGGTTTGTGCGAAATATGTAATGAATTTCGTCCATTTTGTAGGAAAAGTTTTCGAAATGTAATGAATTTCATCCGGTTAATTTGAAATTTGCTTTGTTTGCATGAATTTCGTCCGGTTAGTTCATATAGTTGTCGAAAGGTATGCGGGCAGCATCGGATGGCATCCATCAGTGTCCTCAGACAGATGCCGGTGTAAATTTGTGGGCCAGCGCTGGAGATGCCCTAACTATCATGCTATAATCGCTAATAATCCTCCATTATTTGGCAGGGAACAGTTATCCCTCGATCAAAATCAGATCCGTAGTGTTTCGCACTCCTCCCGCGTAAGAGTGTAAACTCTTGCTTACATAAAAATGGAGCAAGTGGACGGCACTGTAGCTCGTCATATCACTCGAACTAGCCCGCCTAACGAGCGGGAAAGCACCGCCCTCGTCATTTTGTTCTGGATTTCTATCGATCGATCGCGTGAAAATGTTACACTTCGCAAGTTCTAAAGGAAAAGGCGGCACACTTACGACTCGTACGCGTCGCAACCCCGACAGTCCGGCTCGCACGCCGCTCACCAGAGGGGACACGCGTTGTCTTGCAATTTCACAGACATGTGGAACCGTAATTGAATAAACCATCGATAGCCGAAATCTAATCGCTCGGCGGGCGTCGGCTGAGAAAAGAGAAACGGGGGAGGGAGAAGAGATCGCCCGCCTGCCACGCACGGACTCCAAGAAATATATGGTGATAATGTGAGGTGGGCCATGCTGGAGTCCGGACCGCTTCCGGAGCCCACTCTCACCGCCCTAGCCCCTCAAGACGCCAGCTGCCCGCCGCATGCATGCATAGCAAGTAGTACTCCTTATGTGGAGGAGAGAGAGGCATTGACAAAGTCAAGGAGTGGGCTCTACAAGAGCCCGTCTCTACACGTGCTCCTAGGTATAAAAAAATAATTCTAAAAAAGGCATAAAAAACAATTGTGTCTTAAAAAAGAAAGGTAAAAAACATTTGAGAGGAAATAGAGAGAGAGAGAAAGTGAAAAAAGCTGTAACCTGGGCATTACATGAGGAAGGAGGGAGTGCTGCACATGCCAAGTTCACTGGGCTGCCGCGTTTCACACTCCTCCGTCGTAACAGTGCAGACAATAGCTTTCATCAAAAATAAACAATGAATACTCGTTGCTCATCCTCTATATCGGAAAGAATACTTTCATTCGCCGACATGTGGGACGTCGACCATCCTGGTCCACCTGCCATGCACAAAATTATCCTGGTCTACCCCGGTCATATCACAGGCCCAACCTTTCCCACTATAAGTTTTTCGGACGAAGGAACCATCATGACTTCGTTGAATTCTGCTTCTTCAATAAAACTTACTGTACCCGCAATACTGCTACCACACGCGAAGACTGGACGGCACTGTACCACGTCATATCACTCAAACCCACTAGGCCAAACTAGCACGCCTAGGTCACCTATTTTGGAACGAAGGGAATACATCTCTGCGCTGCTATGATTTTGTGTTGCACGTTCTCTGTACTTTTGCTACGATTTTCCTACCCTATGAACCAAATGAGGCCTGAATGTATGTCGACTATTGTCTGATCGATCGCTAAGCCTACAATTTTAGGAGCTAGGGCTATTGGTCGATCGACGAGGGATAAGTATAAGCGTACCACGAGCTCATCCGCCCCAACGTTTCTCTTTGGTGAGTGTTTTGCAAGTACTATAGCTCGCACAGTAGCTAGCCTACTAACACCAAGAATCATCAAACAAGCCATGTTGATATGATAAACAGTTCAAACTTACATCTAAGCATGCCATATATTACATCAAAAGCTGGTGAGGATACATTTGTTTCCATAACTCGAAGAGGGTTCGCATGATTCATCGCATGATTCACTATCATACAAAAGTAGCAAGATCCGCCCACACAAGACAGTGCACTAGCCCTAAGATGGTTTGATAACACGCATCGTTCTGGTAATTAAACACAGGGCAATGCAAACTACCCTGAACGATTAACGCAACCAACTATTTCTTGTCATCGATCTCTCGGGCAATGACCACAGCACGGACATCAGCATGGGAATCGATTTCTGGGGCGATGTCCACAGGACTGACCGCGACATCGGAATCGATCTGTGGGGCGATGTCCACAGGATGGACAGTGGCATCGGAATCGATCTCCGGGGCGATGCCAACAGGATGGGCCACGACATCGCCAACGGGACGGGCCACGACATCGGAATCATCAAGGATGTCCACCGGCACCTGCACAACCCTAACATATTAGCAAGCACATTGCAAATGATCAAAAACCACAACTATGGTAATAAGCCATTATTTTTTTACCTTGTGCAGCTCACCGGGGGATCTCATCCCTCTCGGGGCCATCTCCTCGTCCTCGATGGGGGCCATCACCTTGCCAGGGGAATACTGCTTCTCAACGGTGACTATCTCCTCAAACTCGGTCTTGAGCCTCACATAGGTGGCAATCAGAGTTCCTGGGGTAGGCACGGTGGGGCCCTTGCTGTTCTTCCAACTTTCTTTGAGGAGTTAGTCCGCCAATGTCCTCAACTCTTTGGCCAGTGCTTGTTTCTTGGAGTTCTTCGTCTCCATGGGTTGGCCCGCCAACATGGTCAACTCGTTGGTCGGTGCTCGCTTCCTGGAGATCGCTGTCTCTAGTGCGTTGTCCGCCGGCAACTCTTTGCCTAGTGCTCTAGGATCCATCAATGAACTGACAAACAAAAAGCAATCGAAAGGAAACCACAATCGCAATGAAAACGGGAAAAGAATAGGATGTGAGAATTGGTCGGTGCTTCGCAAAAAGAAGATTCTTGGAATGAAAATATAGCAGCATAACTGATTAGCCCACCATTCATTCGTCGGTACAGAAGAAAAATGGCAGCAGTGAGTAGCCCGGAGTGAGGTTTTGTTCAAGAAAGGGAAGAAAGGGCTTGAACAAGCATTCCAGTGAAATGATGGTTGCTTCGTCCAGTCCAACTTGGAGGCCACCTTACCACTGCTGGTAAAGGTGTGGGTTTTGTAATATGATGGGTCATGACGGCCACACCGGGCTGACAAGTGAGTCTCGACTGTAGCACCTCGCTGTGATTTGGTGGATGGCACGCGGGCCCGGATGCTTTGAAATGCCCCGCATGTGCACCGCGACCAAGGCAGAGAGGAAAACGAGAGAACTACGTAATTAGTGCATGAGTTTAATTAGGGTAGTTTTGTAAAGTACGAGATACATTCCTCCAATCGCAAAATGCCTTGGTTCATGAGATTTGAGATTTGATCCCTATAAACCGGAAGGGAGGGAGTACTGCACACGGTGTAGTCTAGTCACTTGTTGAAATCACTAGAAAGGCAAACACTCCTTTCCGGTTTATAGGGCTATACTACTCCCTCCATCTAGGTGTGTAAGTCATCTTACGAAAACCAAATAGTCCCAAAACATTTAGGCGCGGTGCATTAACTTCTACCTTGTTTCTTGTTTATTGACATATCAAGTAATAAGAGATGAGAGGTGTGCATGCTTTTAATGACTTGCAATGGCTAGTTCATTGCATGCAATGCTATTAATTAGCAAATAAACATTGGTGACCTCAGGAGCAAACGGTGCTAAGCGCATGGACCTATGCAGAATGAGTATCAACCAATGGATAATGGAGTTTAATTGTTAGACAATAACAATTTTGTCTCATGCAAGAGCCTGGCTAGTACTCCAAGGAACCGCACCACGCGAGTGTTCGCAACTGCCACGTTCGGGTTGCGCTTGGCTCTTCGCCTCTTTGAGAAGACGAACAATGATGTTACTCCTACTTCTACAGTATCGAATCCACTGCTACATGTCCGTCCACCTCGTGCGGGAGGGATAGCGTGTAGCGAAAACTTCTACTTACCGCTCCTGCCTTAGCGTCTATGACAGGTGGGCCCAACAGGTGGTTGGCCCTCCTATCATGCAGCCAAAGGTAGGTGCAGTTAAGGCACCAAAGCTCAGTCCGTGAGGGAGAGGGCATTGTAGCAATCAAATTGCTCGGTCTTGTATGAGTTGACGCGACACATCAAAGCACTACACTCGATATAAGTCTTTTTACACATTTCAAATGGGCTACTTCGTATGTAGGAGTAGACATATTCTACTTCGTATGTAGTCACTTGTAGCAATCTCTAAAAAGACTTATATTTGGAAATGGAGGGAGTACAATGCATGCATGCATGTCGTGACTTTCCTTTTGATATTTGCATGTGTTGATTTGATGCACCTTGCCAAATTTTGACTATAAATTTAACTAACCAAATTTTCATGCATGTCACAAAAAATTACGGGGTTGTTTGGATTGTGACTATGTTTGTCTTATGTTGCCACATTATTTTTCCCACACTTGCCACACTTGCCTAACCTGAGTTGCTCAAATTGTTAGACACACTTTGGCTTGCCTAAGGGAATCTTGCCACAATTTTTGTGTCTATGACATGTGGGGTTCACTGCTAATAAAAAATTCTTGTCTTAGGTGTGTCTAATAAAAAGACTTATATTTAGGAACGGAGGGAGTAGAAAATATAAATAATAATGCATGTTGGGGCAACCCACGTTTCCGCTAATTTTAGCCATGGGCTTGTTCACAATTTTTACGAGGGGGTGGTTGTTCATTTAATGGAGGGACTTGTAGTACCAGACTTGAACAATACAAAGTGCGACATGGCACACCATAACACCACTTGGAACAAGCGGGTAGCTATCTCAAAAAACAATCAACAACTAAAAAAAGTGACCTGGCATGTAGTAGTACACAATTTTAAATGATTGTTTTGATGGAGTGAAAAAGGAAAACTACCCCACTACATATATATAGGCCGGAGCCTCCGCGCTTGCTTGCTAGGGTTGCTCTATTCACACACTCTCATCCTCTCCAGATCTAAACAAGATAGGGGTAGTAACACTGTCTTTCTCCCTTCAAAAAACACTGGCTTTCTATCCTCACCGCTGGTTATAGATCAGGACGTATCCCCCTCCGCCGGTGAAGGGGAGGAGGGGCAGCGTTTAGGCCATCGTCGACAGCGAGGGAGGAGACCCATTGCCGGCCGCACCGTTATCTCTGGCCGAGCGACGGCGCGGGAGGTCCTCCGATCCCTTCGTCGTTGCCTGAGGGAGGATCCGGCCTCCCGCCGCCCACCTATCCACATCTCGACAACCTTGAGGTATATCTTTGTTCGAAACCGCCTTAGCTCTACTTCCCCAGCTCGCTACATCGCTGCATGTGCGTCATTTTCTACCTCTCATCCCCTCTCGGTCGGTTGGTCCAACGTCACATATTTTTTTCTTCTATTGTTAGAGGTAAAGCTACTTCATGGAGTCGAATCTTGTACTCCCTTCGTCCGAAAATACTTGTCATTGAAATGGATGTATCTAGATGTATTTTAGTTCTAGACACATCCATTTTGATGACAAGTAATTCCAGACGGAGGGAGTACTTGGTTCAAACAAGAAATAAAGTGGGGGTGGGGGAATTTAGTATGTACATCGGACTTGGTACAAACAGGAAGGAAAGGGGGTGAAAGTAGTATAGACTGGTCATCCAACCGGTCTCTTGGTCGAAAAGGTAAATATAGGGGTAACGCTGTACATAGTGATATGACCAGGACTAGATTTGCTATCCACACATAGGAGTAGGTGTCTAGAGTGAACAAAAATGGGACCAACCCGGATATGTTTCTTGGATGTTTGTTTCTCGGGGCAACACACTATGAATCGCCACTTTAGGCCCCTGTTTACGTACATGGTGCTGGACTGCTGGTGCACCCACTGTCCCATGCCCTTATACCAAATATTTAGGCTCCGTTCAGAATAAAGGGGCAGAAAACATAGGTCTTGATGAAAATAGAGGAATAGGAAAGGAATGTAGGTATAAAACTATGGAACAGCGAACCGGAGGAAACTCTCAAGAGAATGTGTTCAGATGGACTACGAAATGTACATATTTGTTTTTTAGAGTAGCATGCTTGGCAGTATGAGATGCTATTTGTTTATTCAGCTGCACAGTGACTAGTCTTGTCCTCACCTCATGTACCACACATAGGTTGATTTTTTTATTCCGGCAACACAACACATCAACCTGTCTAACGCATGGCAGCGAGTGCCTGCCTCGGGCTTCTGCCCAAAAAATGAGCAGCGCATGGATGTTTCTAATCCTATGGAATCAGTACTACCAGACCAGCTTTCCTATGAATCACTATTCACCTTTCCCGTGTTCCGAATGATTGGAAGGGAAAGAATACCGTAGGAATTGTGTTCCTACGAAAATTCTGCACCAAACCTGTGAACCGAACGCAGCCTTAGCTATTCTTAATCTAATGTCCCTGGTAAAAATGAAGCCATGCTACTGTTATAAGCCATGAAAAGTTTAGCCAAATGTTTTTGCCTGTAATTGTTTGAGACTCTGACTGTTTCCTCTATGCCTTTTTGTGCAAACAGGGATATCCAATTCACCTAGTTGTTGTTGTGACCTTTTGGTGCACTGCACAACACTCTTCTTAAAAGAAGTGACTTTTGTGTTGTTTAACTGGAATGTCAGAATGGAACAGTTGGTTCATTTTGGTGGAACTGCACAAAGGGAGATTTGTGTTCCAATCCTCATCATCCATATTTGCGCCATAACCTTCCTTTAGGTAAGAATGATATTTAATGCATGTGTTCATCTCTATTTTCCGACTGCCATGAGAAAATAATGCTATTTTTTACTAGTACACTTGTAATCCCTCATGGACAAAACCAATTCTGAATTAGAAGGCCAATCATGTACTTGGTTTCACCAACTGGTGAGGAGAACGAGAAACAGAGCATGAAGAGGAAGAAGAAGAAGAATAAACAGTGCCAAGGCGATCTCTCTGAAGCCAGAGGCCTCAGTCGAGGCCATTCAAGGGCTCCGGCAACGACTACCTTACATGTGAGACGATCCTCAAGGGAGCCCTTCCACTTCTGCTGTCTCGCTTAATTAATTAGTACTTAAGTACCAGTAATTTATTACTGCCTAATTTTCCTATTGGAGTTAAAAAAATCTTTAGTAGGACCCTATGTTGAATCATGTACGTGTGTATGTTTGTCTATGGAGGTGAATCATGTGGTGGAGTAGGGAGGGAATATTATTAGTGTCATGACATAATAGTGCTATTGTTTTGCATGTCAATTTATTGCCATTGGTTCAATGAGGCAATGTTTTGCGTCTTGTCGAGTAAAATGCTAATGTCTTCCTATCCTTTCTCACTAAGCTAATGAAGGTTTCACCTTGTTCCTACTTGTGCAAACAGGGATCATGTTGTGCCAATCATACATTTTAGTGGAACTACACAAGACAATACAATGAACTCTATCCAGCTAGTGCTTTAACTCTGCTGGAAGTTATTGATAATCTTTCGATATAATCTCAGCACTGGTAAACAAGAGTGATTTCAACCATACATTTGAAGTGCACAAAAATATATACTATTGTGTGATTCCAGTGAGTGCTTTATCATCTCTTATGGGACTACATGAATAAGCTTTTTTTCTCAGGTTGATACGGGCCTAAGGCCTTCATCCATATTAGTTTGCTGTCATCTCTATTTGTATCGTGCTACTGTCATGAGAAACTCCTTTATCTTTGCACGTTAAAGTTTTGCAACCTATGATAAATGGCAATGCTTTGAGTGTTGAGTTGAGCTAATTGGAATTGATTAGATAAACTAATACCTCTCTTCAAGCAAGACTACTATGTTGCTAACTTTACCCATTAAGATAATGAGGGTGCTTCTATTTGTTAGTGTATGTTTCATCAACTAGTCCCAATATTACAGTAATCTCACTCTCTCAATATATGTGCCAACAGGGATGCTCGATTTTGGTGGAACTGCACAAAAACTTTGGGTGCTTCATTGCCTCGACAGCTTCCGTCCTTTCCTGTCAGTCGCTAATCTCCGCTTGCTTTCTTCCTTTGCTGTCAGTCGCTTGGCTTATCTTGGCTTCCAGTTAAAGGAAATAGTAATTGATATGCTACCTCACACAGGTTGGTACTGGTCTTTATCCTGATTATTATGCTTGTCATATGTATTGGTAATTTGGTATTGTGCTACTGTTTGCCGATTTCATAAAGGAGTAATTTGGAGCCTGAACTTGCAGGAAAATCATTACATCGGGTGATTTCAGTAGAACTACACAAAATGATTAGATGGACAGGTACTTATGCTGCTGCTATGTACTCCAAAGTTCACTCAGACAAGCATCGATGTTGACAAGAAGTGCCTATATTCATTCGAGTATCAACCGACGTCAACCAATTGTCAAACTCCAAGTATTAGGAGAGTGAACGCCAAAAATATTGATTGGTGCATAGCCCAAAAAAGCACAGTCCAGTCTTTGGTCCCAACTTGTGCCTTTTGGTTATCGTCACATATGGTAGCGAACTATATGGCATGGAGTCTAAAGATTCCAGACAAGTTGGTTGACGCATATATTCATCTGGCACTTAATCAGTCTGCACGCCAAGGATGCTCCATTTCAGTTGAACTGCACAAAAAATTTGGGTGGTTCATTTTCTCAACCGCCTCCTTTCTCGTCTGCAATGTAGAATTTTGGCGAGATACATGACCAAGATGAGCCAGTGAACTAGTTGGATGAAAGTAGTGGCCAAGTTGCTCAAACCTCCCTCGGCACGAGGCCACTATTTGAGGATAAACCTACAAGCAAAGTTCAGATTGTCTGTGCTGCCTCTTATGTACTCGAAAGTTTACTCGTACAAGAACTAATTTTAGCAAGAAGTGCCTCCGATTGAACACCATTTACCAGTTTGTACCCTAGGTAATTAAAGTTCGTCCATGGATCATATTGGTTGTGATCTCAATCATTTGGATGCATAAACATACTGAACAAGTGTACATCTGAATCTTTTTGTGAATTATGTATGAATATTGTCGTGTGATCTATCAATCATTTGGATGCATAGATATGCTGAGCTTGTGTATATATGAATCTTTTGAGTTGTTGATAGTGAATGTTGGCTATGAATATGAACGTGTCCTGTGAACCTGGGTTTGATATGAATGTTTACCTTTTTTGTTATATTTGTATGTGAACTTGTTAGTATGCCTACTGTGGGGTATAAAACGTAGGACTCTTATAAAAGTAATGTTGTGTCCAATTTATGTTTTCCCTTCTAACCACATTATATATACTAGCAAAAGGGCCCGTGCGTTGCAACGGGAAAAAATATGGCACACACTTACGTTCTATTCTTCTTTACCGGGTCTGTCATTACATGTGCTCCGGTGTAATAACATCATAAATTACCAAACTGCCTTAGGAGTTTTTGTCTCAGGCACCACAGTGAGAATGATTGACAATATGAGCATCACCAGCCTGAAGAAAGTTGTTGTTGTTATGACCGGCATGGCCAAGAGGATATATGATGTGCACTGACATCCAACAACAACATTTCTCATGGTTTCGTATTTTTCCTAAACCGGTGCTATATTTGATTATTTGGCACAAAAAAGTTGTAATTATTTCACTCCAACTACGGCCAACATGGCTCGTCATTCTTCCAAAAGATGTCCCTTATGATATTTTTCAGAAAAAAGGAGTGCATTATCTCCTTGCTGTCGTCTAACTGAAGGAAACTGAATGTGAAAATTTAAGTGTATATAGACTGACCCACTCGGAGTGCATACAAAAATATTTTTATCCAAGTCGTCAATGAAAACACTGTACCTCCAATGTCCATCTTCATCAACACGGCTAGGTCTAATCTTAACCAAGAATGAAACTACCAAGCAAACTGAGATAACAACATGTAGCTGACCCCAGGCAGCAGGTGGTCAGGGATCAACAGCAGAGAAACACAAAGTCGGCTGATACGTCTCCAACGTATCTATAATTTTTGATTGTTCCATGCTATTATATTATCAACCTTGGATGTTTTATATGCATTTATATGCTATTTTATATGATTTTTGGGACTAACCTATTAACCCAGAGCCCAGTGCCAGTTTCTCTTTTTTTCCTTGTTTTAGAATATCGCAGAAAAGGAAAATCAAACGGAGTCCAATTGACCTGAAACTTCACGGAACTTATTTTTGGATCAGAAGAAGCCCAGAAGACTTGGAGTCCACGTAAGGGAAGCTTCAAGGAGGCCACGAGGTAGGGGGTGCGCCCACCCCCTAGGGCGCGCCCTCCACCCTCGTGGGCCCCCTTGTGGCTCTCCTGACGTATCTGTTTCACCCATATATACCCACGTACCCTGAAACAATCGGGGAGCACAATAGATCGGGAGTTCCACCGCCAGAAGCCTCCGTAGCCACCGCAAAACCAATCTAGACCCGTTCCGGCACCCTGCCGAAGGGGGCAATCCCTCTCCGGTGGCTATCTTCATCATCCCGGTGCTCTCCATGACGAGGAGGGGGTAGTTCTCCCTCGGGGCTGAGGGTATGTACCAGTAGCTATGTGTTTGATCTCTCTCTCTCTCTCGTGTTCTTGATTTGGCATGATCTTGATGTATCGCGAGCTTTGCTATTATAGTTGGATCTTATGTTTCTCCTCCCCCTCTACTCTCTTGTAATCAATTGAGTTTCCCCTTTGAAGTTATCTTATCGGATTGAGTCTTTAAAGATTTGAGAACACTTGATGTATGTCTTGCCGTGCGTATCTGTGGTGACAATGGGATACCACGTGATTCACTTGATGTATGTTTTGGTGATCAACTTGCGGGTTCCGCCCATGAACCTATGCATAGGGGTTGGCACACGTTTTCGTCATGATTCTCCGGTAAAAACTTTGGGGCACTCTTTGAGGTCCTATTTGTTGGTTGAATAGATGAATCTGAGATTGTGTGATGCATACCGTATAATCATACCCACGGATACTTGAGGTGACATTGGAGTATCTAGGTGAAATTAGGGTTTTGGTTGATTTGTGTCTTAAGGTGTTATTCTAGTACGAACTCTAGGGATGTTTGTGACACTTATAGGAATAGCCCAACGGATTGATTGGAAAGAATAACATTGAGGTGGGTTCGTACCCTACCATAATATCTTTGTTTGTTCTCCTCTATTAGTGACTTTGGAGTGACTCTTTGTTGCATGTTGAGGGATAGTTATATGATCCAATTATGTTATTATTGTTGAGAGGACTTGCACTAGTGAAAGTATGAGCCCTAGGCCTTGTTTCAACGCATTGCAATACCGTTTACGCTCACTTTTACCATTAGTTACCTTGCTGTTTTTATATTTTCAGATTACAAATACTCATATCTACTATCCATATACCACTTGTATCACCATCTCCTCGCCGAAATAGTGCACCTATACAATTTACCATTGTATTGGGTGTGTTGAGGACACAAGAGACTCTTTGTCATTTGGTTGCAGGGTTGCTTGACAGAGACCATCTTCATCCTACGCCTCCTACGGATTGATAAACTTTAGGTCATCCACTTGAGGGAAATTTGCTACTGTCCTACAAACCTCTGCACTTGGAGGCCCAACAATGTCTACAAGAAGAAGGTTGTGTAGTAGACATCAAGCTCTTTTCTGGCGCCGTTGCCGGGGAGGTTAGTGCTTGAAGGTATATCTTTAGATCTTGCAATCGAGTCTTTTAGTTTCTTGTTTTATCACTAGTTTGGTTTATAAAAGAAAACTACAAAAATATGAAATTGAGTTTGTCTCATACGCTTCATCTTTTTAATATCTTTCGTGAGTATGATGCAAAGGAAAATTGTGCTCAAGTGCTAGAGGAAGAAGTCTATAAAATGTTTGGCACTAAATCTTTGAATGATGAGCATGATTGCAATGTTGTAAGTACGAATTCTTTGAATATCCATGATACTAATGATGATTGCACTAGTTATGATGAAAATGTCTCATGTAAACATGTCAATTTTTGTGGAGTGCATTGGGTTTGTAAGTACACACCAAATAGGGAAGATAGATATTGCAAGAGGCATAAGTACTTAGAAACTAAATTGTTGCAAGAAAGTATTGATGATTGTGCTGAAAAATTCAATATTTTTCGCACCCCTTGTGAACTTTGCAATGAACATGGTCATTTAAATCTCCAATGCAAATTGTTTCATGACCGAATCGTATCCAAAAATTGTGATAATTTGATTACCCTTGAGCATCATAAAGAGCTTAGTCTTCTTTTGGGGTATGAGGAAATGAAACGTATAACTGAGGGTATTCCAAAGTTTAATCTTGATAGATTTCTTGATTTTGATCTAGAGAAAAATTATATGTATTGTGCCATAAATTGCATTGAAAATCCTTATATTGCCAATTACATAAAGAAAAGAAAACAAATAGAAGATGAAGAGAATACTAATGAAAGGGAAGAGACTTCCCAATATCCTCCTATTATTTCTTATGATGAATCGGGTAATGAGGAGGAGCCTCCTATTCAACCAATCTCATTAATAAGGAGCTCCAAAAAGAGGATTGAACCCACACATGATGTGGTGAAGAAGAAGAAAAGAAAAAGGAAGAGAGGTAAAAAGATATCTCCCCCAAATAGTGCTGCTGCTATTACTATTGTGCCTCATGAAAATATAATTGTGGAAGATAATGATACTTCTTATGATCTTGAAAATCTTTTTGGCACTTGCTTGGAAGAATATGATAATTGCTATTCTATTGGTGCTATCCATACTATTAATGATGAGAGTGATTATGCTTATGATATGAAAAGGCCCAAGCTTGGGGAAGCTATGTTTGATGAAGATGATGTTTTTGAGAATAGATTTGCTGCAATTAATGTTTGTCCCAAGCTTGGGGATGCTATGTTTGATGAAGATGATATTTTTAGTCTCCCAAGTTTTGATATGCAAATTTATAATGATGATAGCATGCCTCCTACTTATGATGATTATTGTGATGATACTTATGCTATAAAAAGTAGTGATTATATTTATAAAACTTGTCATGATTATGGTTACCCCTTTTCTGAACATTACTCTTTTAATGTAGAAACAATTTATAGTATTCGAGTCTCTTATGATACTCCCACTATTCCGAATGAGAAGAATCTTGCTTATGTGGAGAGTAGTAAATTTTCTATGCTTGTAGATCATGAAAAGAATGCTTTAGGCGCTGGTTATATTGTTGAATTAAATCATGATAATACTGAAAATTATTATGAGGGAGGAACATGTGCTTGTAGGAATTGCAATAATATCAAGTTTCCTCTCTATGTGCTTAAAGTTTTGAAGTTATGCTTGTTTTACCTTCCTATGCAAGTTGATTCTTGTTGCCACAAGTTGTTTGCTCACAAAATCCCTATGCATAGGAAGTTGGTTAGACTTAAATGTGCTAGTCATATTCTTCGTGATGCTCTCGTTATATTTCATTTTTTTATCTTTTATGCGAGCATCATTGAAATCATCATGCCTAGCAAGGGTCGTTAAACGATAGCGCTTGTTGGGAGGCAACCCAATGTTATTTTTGTTCCTTGATTTTTGTTCCTGTTTAGTAAAAAATAATTCATCTAGACTCTGTTTAGATGTGGTTTTTATGCTTTTAATTAGTGTTTGGGCCAAGTAGAACCGTTGGGAAGACTTGGGGAAAGTCTTGTTGATCTTGCTGTAAAAAAACAGAAACTTTAGCGCTCACGAGAATTGCTTCCATTTTTATTTGGAGAGTGGTATTTAGTTAATTATTTTTGAAGATGATTAATAGATAAATTCCTCACGTCCAGAAATTTATTTGAGAATTTTATGAGTTACAGAAGTGTCCGTTTGAGACAAATTACTACAGACTATTCTGCTTTTGACAGATTCTGTTTTTCATGTGTTGTTTACTTATTTTGATGAATCTATGGCTAGTAAAATAGTTTATAAACCATAGAGAAGTTGGAATACAGTAATTTTAACACCAATATAAATAGATAATGAGTTCATTACAGTACCTTGAAGTGGTGATTTATTTTCTTATACTAACGGAGCTTACGAGTTTTCTGTTAAGTTTTGTGTTGTGAAGTTTTCAAGTTTTGGGTAAGGATTCGATGGACTATGGAATAAGGAGTGGCAAGAGTCTAAGCTTGGGGATGCCCAAGGAAACCCAAGGTAATATTCAAGGACAACTAAAAGCCTAATCTTGGGGATGCCCCGGATGGCATCCTCTCTTTCGTCTTTGTTCATCGGTAACTTTACTTGGAGCTATATTTTTATTCACCACATGATATGTGTTTTGCTTGGAGCGTCATTTTATTGTATTTTGTTTTGCTTGCTGTTTGAATAAAATACCAATATCTCAAATTCTTAAATGTTAGAGAGTCTTCACATAGTTGCATAATTATTCAACTACTCATTGATCTTCACTTATATCTTTCGGAGTAGTTTGTTGTTGCTCTAGTGGTTCACTTATATTTTTTTAGAGAACGGTGGTGGTTTTGTTTTGAAGAAATAGATGAACTCTCATGCTTCACTTATATTATTTTGAGAGTCCTAAACAGCATGGTAATTTTCTTTGGTTATGAATTTAGTCCTGATATGATGGACATCCAAGAGGGATATAATAAAAACTTTCATATAAAGTGCATCGAATACTATGAGAAGTTTGATACTTGATGATTGTTTTGAGATATGAAGATGGTGATATTAGAGTCATGCTAGTTGAGTAGTTGTGAATTTGAGAAATACTTGTGTTGAAGTTTGTGATTCCCATAGCATGCACGTATGGTGAACTGTTATGTGATGAAGTCGGAGCATGATTTATTTATTGATTGTCTTCTTTATGAGTGGCGGTCGGGGACGAGCGATGGTCTTTTCCTACCAATCTATCCCCCTAGGAGCACGCGCATAGTACTTTGTTTCGATAACTAATAAATTTTTGCAATAAGTATGTGAGTTCTTTATGACTAATGTTGAGTCCATGGATTACACGCACTCTCACCCTTCCACCATTGCTAGCCTCTCTAGTACTGCGCAACTTTTGCCGGTACCATAAACCCACCATATACCTTCCTCAAAACAGCCACCATACCTACCTATTATGGCATTTCCATAGCCATTCTGAGATATATTGCCATGCAACTTTCCATCATTTTGTTTGTTATGACACACTCCATCATTGTCATATTGCTAAGCATGATCTTGTAGCTGACATTGTATTTGTGGCAAAGCCACAGTTCATAATTCTTTCATACATGTCACTCATGCATCATTGCACATCCCGGTACACCGCCGGAGGCATTCATATAGATTCATTTCTTGTTCTAAGTATCGAGTTGTAATTCATGAGTTGTAAGTAAATAAAAGTGTGATGATCATCATTATTAGAGCATTGTCCCAGTGAGGAAAGGATGATGGAGACTATGATTCCCCCACAAGTCGGTATGAGACTCCGGACGAAAATAAATAAACAAAAGAGGCCGAAGAAGCCCAATTAAAAAAAGGAGAGAAAAGAGACCATAAAAAAAGAAGGCCCAAATAAAAAAATGAGAGAAAAAGAGAGAAGGGGCAATGCTACTATCCTTTTACCACACTTGTGCTTCAAAGTAGCACCATGATCTTCATGATAGAGAGTCTCCTATGTTGTCACTTTCATATACTAGTGGGAATCTTTCATTATAGAACTTGGCTTGTATATTCCAATGATGGGCTTCCTCAAATTGCCCTAGGTCTTCGTGAGCAAGCAAGTTGGATGCACACCCACTAGTTTATTTTGTTGAGCTTTCATACATTTATAGCTCTAGTGCATCCGTTGCATGGCAATCCCTACTCACTCACATTGATATCTATTGATGGGCATCTCCATAGCCCGTTGATACGCCTAGTTGATGTGAGACTATCTTCTCCTTTTTGCCTTCTCCACAACCACCATTCTATTCCACCTATAATGCTATATCCATGGCTCACGCTCATGTATTGCGTGATGATTGAAAAAGTTTGAGAACATCAAAAGTATGAAACAATTGCTTGGCTTGTCATCGGGGTTGTGCATGATTTAAATATTTTGTGTGGTGAAGATGGAGCATAGCCAGACTATATGATTTTGTAGGGATAGCTTTCTTTGGCCATGTTATTTTGAGAACACATGATTGCTTAGTTATATGCTTGAAGTATTATTATTTTTATGTCAATATTAAACTTTTGTCTTGAATCTTATGGATCTGAAATATTCTTGCCACAATAAAGAATAATTATTTAGAGAAATATGTTAGGTAGCATTCCACATCAAAAATTCTGTTTTTATCATTTACCTACTCAAGGACGAGCAGGAATTAAGCTTGGGGATGCTGATACGTCTCCAATGTATCTATAATTTTTGATTGTTCCATGCTATTATATTATCAACCTTGGATGTTTTATATGCATTTATATGCTATTTTATATGATTTTTGGGACTAACCAATTAACCCAGAGCCTAGTGCCAGTTTCTGTTTTTTTCCTAGTTTTAGAATATCGCAGAAAAGGAAAATCAAACGGAGTCCAATTGACCTGAAACTTCACGGAACTTATTTTTGGATCAGAAGAAGCCCAGAAGACTTGGAGTCCACGTAAGGGAAGCTTCAAGGAGGCCACGAGGTAGGGGGTGCGCCCACCCCCTAGGGCGCGCCCTCCACCCTCGTGGGCCCCCTTGTGGCTCTCCTGACGTATCTGTTTCACCCATATATACCCACGTACCCTGAAACAATCGGGGAGCACAATAGATCGGGAGTTCCACCGCCAGAAGCCTCCGTAGCCACCGCAAAACCAATCTAGACCCGTTCCGGCACCCTGCCGAAGGGGGCAATCCCTCTCCGGTGGCTATCTTCATCATCCCGGTGCTCTCCATGACGAGGAGGGGGTAGTTCTCCCTCGGGGCTGAGGGTATGTACCAGTAGCTATGTGTTTGATCTCTCTCTCTCTCTCTCTCTCGTGTTCTTGATTTGGCATGATCTTGATGTATTGCGAGCTTTGCTATTATAGTTGGATCTTATGTTTATCCTCCCCCTCTACTCTCTTGTAATGAATTGAGTTTCCCCTTTGAAGTTATCTTATCGGATTGAGTCTTTAAAGATTTGAGAACACTTGATGTATGTCTTGCCGTGCGTATCTGTGGTGACAATGGGATACCACATGATTCACTTGATGTATGTTCTGGTGATCAACTTGCGGATTCCGCCCATGAACCTATGCATAGGTGTTGGCACACGTTTTCGTCGTGATTCTCAAGTAGAAACTTTGGGGCACTCTTTGAGGTCCTATGTGTTGGTTGAATAGATGAATCTGAGATTGTGTGATGCATATCATATAATCATACCCACGGATACTTGAGGTGACATTGGAGTATCTAGGTGACATTAGGGTTTTGGTTGATTTGTGTCTTAAGGTGTTATTCTTGTACGAACTCTAGGGCTGTTTGTGACACTTATAGGAATAGCCCAACGGATTGATTGGAAAGAATAACCTTGAGGTGGTTTCGTACCCTACCATAATCTCTTCGTTTGTTCTCCGCTATTACTGACTTTGGAGTGACTCTTTGTTGCATGTTGAGGGATAGTTATATGATCCAATTATGTTATTATTGTTGAGAGGACTTGCACTAGTGAAAGTATGAACCCTAGGCCTTGTTTCAACACATTGCAATACCGTTTACACTCACTTTTACCATTAGTTACCTTGCTGTTTTTATATTTTCAGATTACAAATACTCATATCTACTCTCCATATACCACTTGTATCACCATCTCTTCGCCGAACTAGTGCACCTATACAATTTACCATTGTATTGGGTGTGTTGGGGACACAAGAGACTCTTTGTTATTTGGTTGTAGGGTTGCTTGAGAGAGACCATCTTCATCCTATGCTTCCTACAGATTGATAAACCTTAGGTCATCCACTTGAGGGAAATTTGCTACTGTCCTACAAACCTCTGCACTTGGAGGCCCAACAATGTCTACAAGAAGAAGGTTGTGTAGTAGACATCATTGGCCGACGACCGCCGAGCATGGCCAGGCCCATCTCGCTCTCGTGGCTGCCATGGTAGCTCCCGGGCATCTCCGTGGCTCCTCCACTCCGAGTCCACAGCCCGACCTCGGCATTCCGCCTCCATCCACCTCCGCCCTCTGTCCCACGTGCTCCTCCACACCTCCCTCTCCAAGCCGACGGATGCAACCTTCCCCGCTGGATCCGGTGCACCACGAGCCTCAAGCCACCCTGCCGCCACGCTCGTGTCCATGTCGTGCGTGGTGTAGAGATGGCCAGTGTGTGGAACAGGCTGCGTCGCAGGCGTCTGCACGCTGCGCCTCCGCTTCCTCACCCCGGCGAGTGCCGGACTGAACAGCTTCGCGCTGGACTGCCGTTTTGTTGTACAATTTCCCTTCGTTCTCATTCTGTGTTTGTTGATTCAAGAGGATCATTGTTGATATGCAATTTTCCTAGGTATATAAACTGGTAGACTTTCATGTAAGCAATCGAGGTGGGATTACTCCGAGTACATGTATGAAAATCAGGTAAGGTACAGATACAGAAGCATGCATGCAGGCCGAAACATGCGTGCAGGCCCAATAAGAGAATGTGGACGTGGACCAATTGGATGGACAAAGTTTTTAGTACCGCCTCGCAGCAATTGGACGGATTGTTGATCAAAACTAACGGAAAAAACTGAAAGCGTAAATTCACGGAAAGAAGCGTATTGTGACGGTGAACCCAAAGAGTCAATCCGTGCTTTATTATTAGGGAAAGATTTATATTATTACTATTATCGTATATTTTATAGAGAATTATATATACATTATAAAAACATCCCACATGTTATTAACTTATAAAAGTAAATGTTTAACGGAAGTTGGCAAGGAAAATCCTGGTTGTTTTTGACTCACAGGCAAGGAAAATCCTGGTGATTGCGTACAAAAGCTTGTGAAGATTTTAAGGACCAATTTAATAATAACGCGCTCATTTTTATTTTGAGCAATAACTCACTAATTTCTTAATTATATATAAAAAATGTGCCTCTCTGATTTATTCTTTGATATTAGTTGCTCCTTCTAACATAACATTATATATATAACGAGCCCACCTAATACGTGTATTTCAAGGAAGTGCAAATGGGCTGGGATTTCTTAGAAATTATAAATGGGCCTGATTGACGCGAAATTATTTGTTCACCTAGCCCAGCAAATGGAATGTACATCCTAGAAAATATGGGTTAAATATACGCCACATTTTTGCAGGCTGACATGTGGGCCAATAGGTCGAAGCCTACGCAGGGCGTTGTCAACTTGGTCAACAAATGTTTGTGTCATCCACATCCATTGGATTTATATCCAATGGCCGGCATGCACCTTCAATCTCTCGTCTTCTTCCTCCAGCGTCGCCGGGACCGCCTGGTCCGGCCTCCGGCGGCTAGCGGCTCTGCTTAGCACGCATTGCTGCGAAGCGCTACCCCACCGCCGGCCAGGCTATCCCTCCACCCCTCGACACCTCCTATTATTCTCCACAGACTACAGCCCCACGTCGCAATAGAACCAGTTATAACCCTTCTCCTCCTCTCAATCTGCGACTCCACTGCCGCGTTTTCCCATCTCCGAGTCGTTCCCGTCTGGGGCCTCGCCTTCGTCCACCGCGTCGCTGCGTTTGGTGCGGCGTGGTCAACAAACGAGAGTCATCGGAAGAGGACTGTACGTGGAGATCCTGATGGCTGGGACCCACGAGGTCCATGGTCGCACGCAAGGAAAGTTCCTCCTTATTAAGCTGAAAAAAATGTTTCCTCCACCTGACAGCTGGGACCCATCGGCTGTATCTTCGCACGGAAGGAAGTGCCTCCTTGTTTTGCGAAAAAAAATTTCATCCCGTTGACAGCTGGGACCCGTCAGATTTGGTGACTGACTTGTGGGCCTACTAAGCGGACGTGTACGCACGGCTTTGTCAACTTAATCGACAAATGATTCTAGTAGCTGGACCGTTGGATGTTAATCCAACAACCGTGCTCCTTCTTCAACCTCTGTTCTTGCTCCTCTCTCCCGTGCGCGGCACCGCGGCTGTGCTGCCGCGCACCCGAACCAGTGAAGTTTCCCACTCCTCGCCATTTGTGACTCCACTGCCCCGTCTTCCCCATCTCAAGGTCATTCCAGTCTGGGTGCGCTCGGCACGGTGTGGTTAACATGGTCAACAACCGAGAGTCATCGGAAGATGACTGTACGTGAGAGGCTGACAGTGGGGACGCACCACGCCCATGGACGCATGCATGCAAAGGAACGCGGTGAGGTCAACGTGGTCAAGGAACGACTTCCATCGGAAGTATACTATACGTGGAGAGTCTCAGCTGGGTCCACGGCCGCAGCAAGTAAGTGCCTCCTTATTACACGGAAAATAATGATTCCTCCAACTGATAGCCGGGACCCACTGGACGGGCCATCGTATTTTGCGAAAAAAATGTTTGCCCCCTGACTACTGGGACCCACCTGATGGGCCAACGTATTTCGCGAAAAAAAACGTTCCCCCCGCTGTCAGCTCGGACCCACCGGAAGTGCCTCCTTATTACGCACAAAAAAATGAATACTCCCCCGGCTAGCTGGGACCCACCTTGGTTGGAGGCTGACTTGTGGGCCTACTAAGTTGACGGGGACGAAGGGCTTTGTCAACTTAGTCAATATGAACGATTCTAGCTCTAGTGACCGTACGATGTCCATCCAATGGTCGTAGTGCTTCTTCAACCTCTGGTCTTCTTGCTCCAGCCGCCCAAAGTAGTGCCGGTCATGCCGCATGCTCCTGCCTCCCGTGGCCGGCTATGCTGCCGCGGAGGCCTCACCGCCCCCTACTATTCCCACCGCTGGCCAGGCCCTGCGGTGATGACAGCCTCACACCGCAGCCGAACCAGTGAACCCTCGTACTCCTCTCCGCGCGGGCTTCCACTGCCGCGTCTTCCCCGGCTCCGTGTCGTCCCCTTCCTAGGCCTTGCCGTCGTCCACCACCGTGGTGCTCTCCGCGTGGCGTGGTCAACGTGGTCAAGGAACGACTTCCATCGGAAGAGTACTGTATGTGGAGAGGCTGACAGCTGGGTCCACGGCCACAGCCTAGTTTTTTGTGATTTGCCAAGTAAATCGCTTTGTCAGGCCTGTTGGGCTACAAAACTTTCAAGACGAGGAGAGCTTTCATTCGGCTGGCCGAGAAAATGGCCCATCAGTAATGAGAAATGGGTTGTACATTTTTAAAACACATCAAACCGGCAATTACTTTCAAATATCTTTTTTTCATTTCGAGAATTTAAATTACATTAATTTTTATGCGTGGAGAATTTGTTGGATTTTATATTGATATACATTTATTTTTAAAATCAGTTTGAATGTGAGTCAAAATTTCGGGATAAAAAACAATTCGGACCGCACCGAAATATGCAAAATTTCGTATAATTTTTTAACCGTGGCCACAATATGGGCTGTAATGCTAACAAAAAGAATATGAGCTCCAAAAAAACCTTAAGAATTAGCAAATGGGTTGTAAATTATTAGAAATAATGGCAGATGGGCTAAAAAAAGGTTGACACACAAGCAATGACTGTTGGATGGCCATCCATCGACCGTCGTGCTTCTTCAATCTCTGCTCTTCCTGCTCCAGCCGCTGAAACAAGCGATGGAGGAACTGTTTGCTTCCTCCTCCCCGCGGCTGGCTGTGCTGCCACGCAGGCCTCACCGCCCCACCGTACTCCCATCGCTGGCCTAGCCATCCCTCTACTCACCCACACCTGTTGTTATTCTCCGGTGATGGCAGACGAACCGGTAAACCCTCGTACAGTCGTACTCCCCCTCCGTGTGGGAAACAACTTCCGAGTCTTCCCTGCCTCCGTGTCGTTCCCTTCCTAGGCCTCACCGTCGTCCACCGCCCTGGTGCTCTCGGCGCGGCCTGGTCAACGTGGTCAATGACCGACACCCCCTGTTATTCTGCGGTGACGGCAGCCTCACACCGCAGCGAACCAGTGAACCCTCGTACTCCTCTACGTGTGGGCATCCACTGTCGCATCTTCCCCGGCTCCGCGTCGTCCCCTTCCTAGGCCTCGTCGTCGTCCACCGCCCTGGTGCTCTTGGCACGGCGTGGTCAACGTGGTCAAGGAACGACTTCCATCAGACGTGGACTGTACGTGGAGAGGCTGACAGCTAGGTCCATAGCCGCAGCAAGGAAGTGCCTCCTTATTACGTGCAAAATAATTATTCCTCCACCTGATAGCAGGGACCCACCGGACGGGCCATCGTATTTCGCAAAAAAAACATTTGCCCCTGACTGCTGGGACCCACCAGCTACATCTTCGCACGCAAGGAAGTGCGTCCGGGCAAAAAAGAAACGATTCGCCCCCCTGACTGCTGGGACCCACCATCTCCATCTTTGCAGGCAAGGAAGTGCCTGACAGTCGGGACCCACCTGGTCGAAGCATACATAGCGTTGTCATTCTGGTCGCGAACGTGTACGTACATATATACTGGTGGATGTAGAGGCGCACACGTGTCGTAGTAGAGGCGCGTACGTGTTGTAGTAGAGGCGCGCACATAGCATGTACATGTACGTACAACAGCCAAGGTGCAAGAAAGAAAATACGGCCACATATGTGTACATACGGGCTGGGTCTCGAACGCCTACTTGCGCATACGTATGGCCAGGGCTCGTGTACACGGCTGGGTCGGAATGGAGAAACAGTGTCGTCGTCGTGTTCATGGGGAGGCAACGGAATGCGTCGTGTTCATGGGGAGGCAACGGAATGCGTCGTGTTCATCGGGAGGCAACGGAATGCGTGGGAGACAATCGGCTGGGTCGGAACGGAATGCGTAATCGTGTTCATCGGGAGGGCTTGGACTGAACAGGCGATGGAAATGAGGCCTGGCGTACCGCACAACGGAGGAAACGACCTTATGTTCGACCGGCCACGTTCGAAACAGGATCCTATTCATCGGGAGGGGTCTGGTGTACCGCAAAACGGACGAAACGGACCTCCTACGGTCGAAACGGGGGTCCTGTTGATCGGGAGGGGTGTGGCGTACCGCAAAACGGAGGAAACGGACCACCTACGGTCGAAACGGGGGTCCTGTTGATCGCGAGGGGTGTGGCGTACTGCAAAACGGACGAACCGGACCTCCTACGGTCGAAACGGGGGTCATGTTCATCGGGAGGGGTGTGGCGTACCGCAAAACAGGACTCCACGGGATACCGTTCATCTCCACCGTCGACCTCCTCCAGCCTCCACGGGCTACCGTCGACCTCCTCCAGCCTCCACGGGCTCCTGTTCATCCAGCCTCCACCGCGTGCTACTCCACCGGCTACTGTTCAACCTCCCCTCCACGGGCACCCCTCCACCGTCTACTATTCATCCAGCCCTCCACCACACCACGGGGTCCTGTTCATCCAGAGGCAACACCACCGCTCACTATTCATCCAACCCCCCCCCAATGCTCACTATTCATCCCAGAGGCAGCATCGATCGGCTTCAGTTAGCAGCAGTAGCGAAGGAATCGCTCGATCGGGTTCAGTTAACAGCCATCGATCGATCGCTTGGGTTCAGTAACGCGTAGCCTGCAGTGCAATCGCTCGGGTTCAGTTAGAGCCCAACGCCTCGCTCGGGTTCGGTTAGAGCCAACGCCTCGCACACACGCGCGTATGTGTACGAGAGAAACGCGCATCGCTCGGCCCCCGACCTCCCACCGTAACCGGGAACTCCCCGAAAGTTTCCTCGCCCTCGCTTCTACCACGATTTTTTCCATCATGGACGGCCCAAAGAATGTCATGCAGCTGTGTCTCCGGCCCGCCCAGAACGAAAAGCCCATTTTCTGTCATGATTTTTTATCATAGAAGTAGGAGCCCACCACATCTATGATGATACCGGATTTTGTCACAATTATCGTCATAGAAGTGTCATATGTATGACAGAAAAAAAATCGTTCGGCCCAAAATGTCACGGATGTGTCTTTTTTTGTAGTGTTGTGATTTGTTAGGCTTGTCAACTATGGTAACTAGGGAGTCATCATCAAGATCCAAACCCAAGTCAAATGGTGGAGTGTCACAGAACCCATCGCCGTGATATGATCTTGCTGACGATGCTCTATGAATGGTGTTGGAGATATAACTACTGAGTATAAACCATCCAGGAGGGGCTGGGTTATACCCATAAGAAGTTATTCATATAGAAGCCCATGAAGACAAGGAGCATGGCGCTTTACTATAAGAGATTTAAAGGCCCATGGCCCAAAGGCGGGTTAGAGCCCGTAGATATAAACCGCCATAAGGTGTGTAACTTGTGTTGTGGGATAGGACAGGATAGAAACCGAGCCGAACACGTTTATGAGCCGGCCGAGATTCTGCAAACTGCCAGGCGTCAACATGTGTATATAAAGGGACGACCCGACGACGGTTTAAGGACAAGAAACGGCAACTCGAGAGCAAGGCAAAGCGGATCCGCTCCTTGGTCATCAAAACCCTAGCAATCCCATCATAACTGGAGTAGGCTTTACCCTCACCGCAAGGGGCCGAACCAGTATAATTCCTTGTGTCCTTTGTCCGCTTTAACCCCTTTAAGCTAACTACATTGCGATGGCTCCACGACTAAGTCCTCGCACTAGGACATCTGCCATGACAATCCCACGACAGTTGGCGCCCACCGTGGGGCTATCGCACAATGGTTTCAAGTTCTTATAGGGCAGCTTCGAAGGGCTCAAGGGATACGTTGTGGGCCGGATGACCAAGAGTCGTCACGGCAAGCTCTACATCAACAATGAAGGCTGGGGCCCCGAGGCCGTTTCAATTGAGTATGGATATCGGGTCCCCTTCGGCGGTATTCATGTCTTCATTGGCAAGATCGGTGAACCTCGCCCTGAGCCGGACATCTGCACCGACATCGTCGAAACGGCTCAGCGTGCGAGATCTGCCCGGGTTCAGCCTTCCATAAATCGTGCCTTTGTGGGAGTCATCCACGGAGTGGAATTTGAGGATATATCGGTATCTGGTGGTGAAACCGTCGTTTATTCCGATGACAAGTCATCTACCGGAGAGACCGAGTCATTGTACAAACTGCAACATGGCCGGTTTGGGGGCTGTTCCAATGGCGACAGTATTCCAGACCCCCTTGATCCGCCGAGCCGAGTTGCGATCTTCATGGACGGTACGCAATCAGCGCAATATTCTTCAACTGCAGCAGCGATGATCTCCGGTTCAGCAGCAGCGACAGCAGCTGGGGCAGGAGGCCCTGCTCCACCGCTGGCTCAGGTTTTGTCTGATTTGTTCGTCGCTTTGGCAACACTGCTAGTGGCTGAAGTTAACGCGACGAATCAGGATCAGCATAACGCAGAAGTCACGAAAGTGAAGGATCGGATAGCTCAAGCCAAGGCAGACCTGGCAGCTGAGAACACCAGGATGGCTACGGAGCGGGCCGAGTTGGATGCACAGGCGTATCAGCTTATGCTGGATCAGAACGCATCAAACGATGTAATGAGGAGAAGGTACCGGTCCCACCTACCTCCGGTTTATGAGCCAAGGAATCTCTTTAACACACCAGGAACAGGAACCAGTAACCAGCTAGTGGTAAACCGGGCAGAAGCACCTGGAATGGTGGCGCCGGTTCAGCCGCGCATACTGGATCTGCCTCGTCAGAATATCTCATCCCAGCACGTGTCAACGCCTCCGGGTCATTACTCCAACCCCCTGGATAGCATAGTCGCCGCCTCTTCACGATTGGCAGCCCTCCCAGTCGACGATGAGTCCCCCGTAGCGGTTGAGATGCGATGGGCTAGGGAGCTCCTTCAGGCAGCTTTGACTCAGCAACAAGCATATTCATACAGCCGCGAGAGGATTCATCCCACCCTCGCCCAAGCGGAGTTACAGCAGGCACTTTGATGAACCAGACGTGTCAAGCAATGCACGGGACTGTAACCCGCCTCAAGGGTATAATCAGGCAGGTGGTGGTCCTAATGCTCGGGATTTGGTGGATCAGGGCAGAGCATGTCGAGAAGCTGAGTTAGCGGCGCAGTACGTGGCCCGTCAGCTTATTCCGGTTCATCCAACAACTTCGGTGGGGCCAGGAGTTACCTCCAGCTCTTTGGGGGTGCCGTGTCTCGTCCCAGCTCTACGTAATGTACGGCTGCCCAAGGATTTCAAAGGACCCCGCAAAGTGCCCAATTATACTGCTGATTTACCCCTTGGGTCATGGATCGAAAGCTATGAGATGGCAATGGAGATGCTGGATGTGGATGATGCGGCATGAGCTAAATACTTCACCATGATGTTGGAAGGAACAACTCGTACTTGGATGAAAAGTTTGCCAGCTAACTCCAACGGGTCGTGGAATGCATTAAAGGCCCGGTTTATCCAGAATTTCAAGGACACATGCAAGCAGCCCATGTTAATTGTAGACTTAGCCGCATGTGTCCAAGAAGAAGGTGAATCGACAACTCGTTGGGTGCGTCCGGTTTCGGAAATCTTGCATTCATCGGACCGCATTAATGCTGATACAGCAGTCTTAATATTGGAGGGCAATTGCTGGTTCATGCCCTTGAAGCTGAAATTGGGACACCTCTGATAACCCACAAGTATAGGGGATCGCAACAGTTTTTGAGGGTAAAGTATTCAACCCAAATTTATTGATTCGACACAAGGAGAGCCAAAGAATATTCTCAACTATTAGCAGCTGAGTTGTCAATTCAACCACACCTGGAAACTTAATATCTGCAGCAAAGTGTTTAGTAGCAAAGTAATATGATAGTAGTGGTAACGGTAGCAAAAGGTAACAGTAGCAAAAGTAATGTTTTTGGTATTTTGTAGTGATGATAGCAATAGCAACGGAAAACTAAATAAGCGGAGGACAGTATATGGAAAGCTCGTAGGCAATGGATCGGTGATGGAGAATTATGCCGGATGCAGTTCATCATGTAACAGTCATAACCTAGGGTTACACAGAACTAGCTCTAGTTCATTGATATAATGTAGGCATGTATTCTGGATATAGTCATACGTGCTTATGGAAAAGAACATGCATGACATCTTTTATCCTACCCTCCCGTGGCAGCGGGGTCCTTACGGAAACTAAGGGATATTAAGGCCTCCTTTTAATAGAGTACTGGAACAAAGCATTAACACATAGTGAATACATGAACTCCTCAAACTACAGTCATCACCGGTAAGTATCCCGATTATTGTCACTTCGGGGTTAACGGATCATAACACATAATAGGTGACTATAGACTTGCAAGATAGGATCAAGAACACTCATATATTGATGAAAACATAATAGGTTCAGATCTGAAATCATGGCACTCGGGCCCTAGTGACAAGCATTGAGCATAGCAAAGTCATAACAACATCAATCTCAGAACATAGTGGATACTAGGGATCAAACCCTAACAAAACTAACTCGATTACATGGTAGATCCCATCCAACCCATCACCGTCCAGCGAGCCTACGATGGAATTACTCACGCACGGCGGTGAGCATCATGAAATTGGTGATGGAGGATGGTTGATGATGACGATGGCGATGGATTCCCCTCTCCGGAGCCCCGAACGGACTCCAGATCAGCCCTCCCAAGAGGTTTTAGGGCTTGGCGGTGGCTCCGTATCGTAAAACGCGATGATTTCTTCTCTCTGATTTTTTTCGCTGAAACACAATATATGGAGTTGGAGTTGGAGTCGGATAGGCAACAGGGGGCCCACGAGGTAGGGGGCGCGCCCTAGGGGGCAGGCGCGCCCCCATCCTCGTGGAGAGGTGGTGGGCCCTCTGCCCTTCATCTTTTGCAGGTATTTTTCATATTTTCTGAAAAGTTGCTCCGTGAAGTTTCAGGTCATTCTGAAAATGTTTGTTTCTGCACATAAATAACACCATGGTAATTCTGCTGAAAACAGCGTCAGTCCGGGTTAGTTCCATTCAAATCATGCAAGTTAGAGTCCAAAACAAGGGCAAAAGTGTTTGGAAAAGTAGATACTACGGAGACGTATCAGCTCTCCCAAGCTTAAAACTTTGCTTGTCCTCAAGCAATTCAGTTGACAAACTGAAAGTGATAAAGAAAAACTTTTACAAACTCTGTTTGCTCTTGTTGTTGTAAATATGTAAAGCCAACATTCAAGTTTTCAGCAAAGATTATAACTAACCATATTCACAATAACGCATAGGTCTCAAGTTTACTCATATCAATAGCATAATCAACTAGCGAGCCATAATAATAAATCTCGGATGACAACACTTTCTCAAAACAATCATAATATTATATGACAAGGTGGTATCTCGCTAGCCCTTTCTGAGACCGCAAAACATAAATGCAGAGCACCTTTAAAGACCAAGGACTCACTAGACATTGTAATTCATGGTAAAAGAGATCCAGTCAAGTCATACTCAATGTAAACTTGTAGCGACCCGACCCGAATGGGTCAAGTCTCTGTGCTTAAGTGTCATCCCTAGATCGGTATGCTGACACACACAGTACTCGAGGATTTATAACAGAGGTAAATCACATGTATAAAATAACGTAAATACTATTACCTCAATCCAAAATAGCGGAAGTAACAAGGTTGTGGATTCCCATCAACACCAACGGCAAAGTTGAGTGTAGAAATCGTAACCCTAACGTATCACTTACTCGTCGTAAGGTAATCCTGCAACATGAGACGTTGCAGCCACAGAGGGTCAGTACATTGAATGTACTGGCAAATTCACACCATAGAGAATGATGAATAAAGACTATCACTACATGCATATTTGGCTGGTGGAAAAGCTCTATGGTTATAAGGTTTTTGCGTAAAGCCAATTTTTCCCTACTGCAAAGGAATAGATTTTATTTAACTATCATGGTGGTTGTTGAACATTGAGAATGGTTGATAGCATTCTCAATCCCAATTAAGTAACATCATTAAACCCAACAATATTCATTTAAAGTAACGTGATGAGATCAACAGGATAATCCAAGAACTAGATACTCAAGACGTCCATAACCGGGGACACGGCTAATCATGATTAGTTTGTACACTCTGCAGAGGTTTGTGCACTTTTCCCCACAAGACTCGATCTCCTCCGTTGGTTTTCTCGCACTACATGGTGTTTGAGAAACGGATGACCGAGACATAGCCTTTCAGAAGCGCTAGCACCTTACGTTGGATAGACCGGTACACCTACTTTCCCCTACATCTGCTAGTCTACCATGTAAGAGTTCGCACGACTTAATCAACTATACCAGAGCCCATAATGGCTTGTGGCTGCACACGGAAGTTTATAGTATGAATAATCTCATGATCCCTTTGAGCCTGGGTGGCGGTCCAAAAGAAAAATAGGCAAGTCCTGGAATACCCAGGTGCCTAGACAGGCAAGTCCTAGAATACCCAGGTGCCTCAATCCACCCAGATGTGTGTTTAAGTTGCCACCTTAAGTAAACAATTAATTAACGATCTCACATCTGTCATGAAATAATCTCAAAACCCAATCCACGTCTACGAGCATAGCATGGCAATATAAGCATAACGTAATAGTAACTCCCAAGGGTTTGATAATAAACAGGTAATAGGTACTACCTCATCTACTTCCCATCCCACAGTTTAATTAGATCCTAATCATGCAATGTGTGAAGATTGATCTAATGCAATAAAAACTGGGTATGAAAGAGGTATGATCAAAGTGTGAACTTGCCTGCAATGTTGATGAAGATGATTCGCACTCAAAAATCTTGATAGTTCTACTCGTCACACTCCGGTCAATCTATCGTAAGCAAGCAGTAGTAACCACACATAAGCAATCACTCAAAAGATCAGAAAGAACGAAGAAGACGATTCGGAAAACTTCAAAACCAAGCAAATAACTCTTGCAACATAAAACAATTTCTAACAGTACCAAAATTATGTGAATTTGGCCTTATCATAATGTTTAGGTCAAGAGCTTCGATTTGCAAAAAGAATCAACTCAAACGGAGCTACGAAACTCAAGTTATGATCAAACGAAGTTTGAATTCAAATCTGCTCTAATTCAAATTTTAAACTTTCCAAAAACATGTTTGAGTTGGACTACTGGATAGAGGAGATTGTAACGAAGACGTGGGCGTTGGTTTCGTTGGATTTGGACTAACGAGTAAAAAGATGTGGTCGTTTGAAGTACAGGGACTAATCTGTAAATAAACAATTCACAAACGGGTCCCTGGCCGAAAAATAAAAAGAAAAAGAAAAAAAACTAAAATAACGAACGTTTGCTACCGAACGCTAATGAACGAACCTGTTCACTGCAGAAGCTAACATAGCGAACGTTTACTAATTAAAGAAAACGTTTCATGGAAAAAAAAACAAAGCGATCTGGATCGTTGGATCCAGATCCGACGACGAGGGAGGCGGCGGTTACCGTGGCGATTGGGCTCGACGTCGCCGGAGAAGACGGCGGCAGCGGCGCCGGCTTCGAGCGGGCGGCGGCTCTGGTGGTCCTCCGGCGTGGCCGTGGGGTCGGGAAGAAGCGGCGCGAGGTGGTGAAGCCGATGGCGGGGTCGACGCTCGGCTGCGGCGTCGGAACAGCGCGGGGCTTGGCGGCGGAGCTCGTCGGATCTCGCGAACTCCGGCGAGTTCACGTGGAGCGCGGGGAGGGTCTCGGGCCTTCCGGTTAGAGGCAAAACGAGGCCAGGGCCTGGCTATATATAGGAGGACCGAGGCTTGGGCGAGGGGCAAGGTGGAGAGGAGAGTCCAGGGCGAACTCGGCGTCGGCCGGCGTCGGCGTACAGGAGAAGGACTCCTGCTGCCTTGCGGGAGGAGGAAGAGGACGCGGGGCCCTCATGTCGGCGTCCGCGGGAGAGAGAGGAAGGGAACGGACGACCGGGGCGAAGGCGGTTCGCGCGAGGGGAAGAGGCCATGGGCCGATTCGGCTGGGCCGTGGGGCGGAGAGAGGGAGAGAGAGAGTAGTGCTGGGCTTCAGCCTGGCACTGTTTGAAGAGCTTTTCTCTTTTTTTTAACAAAGACAAACGAAAATAATAATAAAGCAAAGGAAAAACAAATATAGTCATATAATATATCAAAATTTGCAGAAAAAGATTTTCTACAACATGAACATTTTCCTAACTTCAAATAAAATCCACACAAATTCAGATAAATCAAAGAGTGCTACTGGTGTATTAAAATCCAACAAAAATCATTTTAAAAATACCAAAATGATTTCAAATTAATTTTTCTCCAATTTTCTAATGTAGGGAATCATGTTACCCTAATTTCCATATATTTTATTTTTGGAGAAAAATAATTTGAATAAAACTCAAATAAATCCAAATTGAAAATTAATTCCAAAAGGACTTTGAATTTAATTCTTTGAAACTCCCAACTCATATTTCATAATTTGAAGAAGTCATTTTATCTCCTCTCGTGAAAATCATTGAGTTGCTTAAAGTTTCTGAATTGAAATATTTCCAAATGAAATTCAATTATTTTCAAATACCCTTTCATTTAATTTTAAATGGAAGGAGTCATATCATCTTCGCTCAAGGGTTTTGTATTTGAAAAGAATTTGAATCCATGGAGATCAGAAAGCAAATATGAAAGTTTGGGAAAGTCCTTTTATTCCCTCTCATTTAACTTTCAAAAGTTTTGAATTCACTCACTTTCAGACAATCAATCAAACAATCAATCAAATCTATCTATTTATTATAACATTCCAAAATTTAGAATTTTGGGATGTTACAAAACTAAAAGTAATGAATGCAAATGACAGCGGTGCTCTCCAACTGGTGCTTTTTAATAAGAGGATGATGACTCAGCATAAAAGTAAATTGATAGGCCCTTCGCAGAGGGAAGCAGGGATTTGTAGAGGTGCCAGAGCTCGGTTTTGAAATAGAGTTGAATAATATTTTGAGCGGTATACTTTCATTGTCAACATAACAACCAAGAGATGGCGATATCTTCCATGCTACACACATTATAGGCGGTTCCCAAACAGAATGGTAAAGTTTATACTCCCCCTTCCACCAACAAGCATCAATCCATGGCTTGCTCGAAACAACGAGTGCCTCCAACTAACAAGAGTCCCAGGGGGAGTTTTGTTTGCAATTATTTTGATTTAGTTTGCATAAAGCATGGGACTGGGCATCCTGGTGACCAGCCATTTATCTCGTGAGTGAGGAGTGGAGTCCACTCCTCTTGAGAATAACCCGCCTAACATGGAAGATACAGACAACCCTAGTTGATACATGAGCTATTCGAGCATACAAAACAGGATATTTATTTGAAGGTTTAGAGTTTGGCACATACAAATTTACTTGGAACGGCAGGTAGATACCGTATATAGGTAGGTATGGTGGACTCATATGGAATAACTTTGGGGTTTAAGGAGTTTGGATGCACAAGCAGTATTCCTGCTTAGTACAGGTGAAGGCTAGCAAAAGACTGGGAAGCGACCAGCTAGAGAGCGACAACAGTCATGAACATGCATTAAAATTAATCAACACCGAATGCTAGCATGAGTAGGATATAATCCACCGTGAACATAAATATTGAAGGCTATGTTGATTTTTTTTCAACTACATGCGTGAACATGCGCCAAGTCAAGTCACTTAAATCATTCAGAGGAGGATACCACCCTATCATACCACATCATAACTATCTCAATAGCATGTTGGCACGCAAGGCAAACCATTATAACTCATAGCTAATCAAGCATGGCACAAGAAACTATGATCTCTAGTTGTCATTGCAAACATGTTTATTCATAATAGGCTGAATCAGGAACGATGAACTAATCATATTTACAAAAACAAAAGAGGTCGAGTTCATACCAGCTTTTCTCATCTCAGCCAGTCCATCATATATCATCATAATTGCCTTTCACTTGCACGATCGAACGATGTGAATAATAATAGTGCACGTGCATTGGACTAAGCTGGAATCTGCAGGCCTTCAATAAACAGGAGAAGACAAGGCAATATGGGCTCTTTTGTCAGATAAACAATAATGCATATAAGAGCCATTTCAACAATTTAATTATGGTCTTCTCCTATCAACCCCCAAAGAAAAGAAACAAAACTATTTACATGGGAAAGCTCCCAACAAGCAAAAGAAGAACAGGAAATATTTTTGGGTTCTCTTTTTAATGACTACTACAAGCATAGAAATTAAACTGATCAAAAGCTATAACTATTTTTTTGGTTTTTCTTAAGGTTTATTAAACACACAAGAAGAAAGCATAAAAAAGGAAAATAAACTAGCATGGATGATACAATGAAAAAGTATGAGCACCAACATCTAGTAATGAGTGTGTGAACATAAATGTAATGTCGGTGGGAAATACGTACTCCCCCAAGCTTAGGCTATTGGCCTAAGTTGGTCTATGGCCAAGGCTGGCCTGGCGGATATCCATAATAATAGTTGGGGTCGTACTGTGATGCAGCGGCTATCGCCTCCTGAGCTGCAGCGTGGCAACGAGCGGCCTCCACCCTCCTCTCGTACTCATCTGCCTCCTCTCTGGTAATAACATAGCTTCCTCTTGCCTGATAATCAAAGAAGGCAGGAGCAGGGAGAGTAATACGTACAGCACGACGTCTGTCAAAGATTAAGCAATATTGGAGAGGTAAGCAGGAGGTAATTCAATATCATCTTCGTGCATGTCTACACCAAGAAAATCAGCTAAGCAGGTTGCATAAATTCCACCAAAGGAATCTCCATTAAATCTATTAAGATGCAACCTACGCGCAACAATGGCTCCCAAATTATAAGATTTATCTCCCAACACAGCACTCCTAAGAATACTGAGGTCGGGACACACGTGTGACATGCTTCATCCTTACCATTAGTGCATCTACCTATGAAGAGAGCAAAATAATGTATAGCAGGAAAGTGAATGCTCCCTATGGTAACTTGTGTTATATCTCTAGATTCTCCCACAGTTATACTAGCAAGAAAATCTCTAAATTCGGATTTGCGAGGATCCCTTATACTCCCCCATTGTGGAAATTTGCAAGCAGTGGTAAAATCCTCTAAGTCCATAGTGTAAGAATTATCATAAAGATCAAACAGTACAGTTGGAGAATTACGTGAAGTTGAAAATGCAAACCTCCTCACAAAGGTACTGGTGAGGTTGTGATACTGGCTGCACTTCTCTTCCTCGAAGCTCACAAGATCAGCGTTACGCAAATATGCATTGAATTCTTCCTTAATTCCTGCTTGATCCATAAAGTTCTCAGAAGGCCATTCAAAAGGACGCACTGGAGCGTCTCTTGGTGGCTAGTCATTAGCATCACGCATTGCAAGCCTGGGTCCTTGCTTCCTTGAAGAACCACCTTGGAACATTTTCCTAAGCATATTTCTTCCTCTGAAAAAATCTGAAATTTTTTAGTAACTTCAAAATAAAAGTAAACCAAACTCAATAATATTGATAGCAACTACTCCTGCAAGTGCCTAGAGCCTATATCATGCATCAAAACTACTTGGAACCATATAAATTTGACATGGAAGCTCAAGAACAGGGTCACCTAAGCAACAAAAATTTGCAATGAATAAAGCACTAGAACAAAAACTAATTGGACCAATGGAGGAGTCACATACCAAGGAACAATCTCCCCAAGCAGTTTTGTGAGAGATGCTTTGAGCAAGGAGATTGAAAATGGCAGCAAAGTGAGCTAGAACTCGTGCTTGAGCTGGATATTCGTGTTTGGGGGAGGAAGAAGGAGTTTATGGGTGAAAGGATAAGTGGAGGAGGGCCACCGTGGGCCCACGAGGCAGGGGTGCGCCCTCCACCCTCGTGGGCAGGTGGTTGACCCCCCTGCTGTGTTCTCAGTGCCAAATATTCTCAAATATTCTAGAAAAAATCATATTTAAATTTTAGGGCATTCGGAGAACTTTTATTTTCGAGGTATTTTTATATTGCATGGATAATCAGATAACAGACAAAAAAATATTTATTTTCATTTTATTTAATATAAGTAGCAGAAAGTAAAAGTGGGGTACAAAAGGTTGTGCCTTCTAGTTTCATCCATCTCATGATCATCAAAAGGAATCCACTAACAAGGTTGATCAAGTCTTGTTAATGAACTCATTCCGAATAACATGGAACCGGAGAAATTTCGAATAACACTATGTTACCTCAACAGGGATATGCACATTCCCAATAATAAGAATATCATATTTCTTCTTGACAGTAGGAAAAGGAAATTCAAAACCTCCAAATATAATTGATGGAATTTTTCCAAGTTGATACTATGAACTTGAGGTTGTTTCCTCGGAAAGTGTACCGTGTGCTCATTACCATTAACATGAAAAGTGACATTGCCTTTAGTGCAATGAATAACAGCCCCTGCTGTATTCAAAAAGGGTCTTCCAAGAATAATAGACATACTATCGTCCTCGGGAATATCAAGAATAACAAAGTCCGTTAAAATAGTAACGTTTGCAACTACAACAAGCACATCCTCACAAATACCGACAGGTATATTAGTTGATTTATCAGCCATTTGCAAAGATATTTCAGTAGGTGTCAACTTATTCAAATCAATTCTACGATATAAAGAGAGAGGCATAACACTAACACCGGCTCCAAAATCACATAAAGCGGTTTTAACATAATTTCTTTTAATGGAGCATGGTATAGTTGGTACACCGGGATCTCCAAGTTTCTTTGGTATTCCACCCTTAAAAGTATAATTAACAAGCATGGTGGAAATTTCAGCTTCCGGTATCTTTCTTTTATTTGTAATAATATCTTTCATGTACTTGGCATAAGGATTGGTTTTGAGCATATCAGTTAATCGCATACGCAAAAAGATAGGTGTAATCATTTCGGCAAAGCGCTCAAAATCCTCATCATCCTTTTTCTTGGATGGTTTGGGAGGAAAAGGCATGGGTTTCTGTACCCAAGGTTCTCTTTCTTTACCATGTTTCCTAGCAACAAAGTCTTTCTTATCATAATGTTGATTCTTTGATTGTGGGTTATCAAGATCAACAACAGGTTCAATTTCTACATCATTATCATTACTAGGATGAGCATCATCATGAACAATATCATTAACACTAGTTTCAGGTTCATTACCAGATTGAGTTTCAGGATTAGAAATAGAAATATCATTTGGATTCTCAGGTGGTTTAATAACAGGTTCACTAGAAGCATGCAAAGTCCTATCATTTTTCTTTTTCTTCCTTTTAGAAGGACTAGGTGCATCTATATTATTTCTCTGAGAATCTTGCTCAATTCTCTTAGGATGGCCTTCAGGATACAAAGGTTCCTGAGTCATTTTACCACCTCTAGTCATAACTCTAACAGCATTATCATTATCCTTACTATTCAATTCATTGAGCAAATCATTTTGAGCTTTAAGTACTTGTTCTACTTGAGTGGTAACCATAGAAGCATGTTTACTAATAAGTTTAAGTTCACCTTTGACATTAGCCATATAATCACCCAAGTGTTCAAGCATATTTGAATTGTATTTCAATTGTCTTCCAAAATAAGCATTAAAGTCTTCTTGCTTAGCCATAAATTTATCAAACTCATCTAAGCATGGGCAAGCAAACTTAGTAAATGGGATTTCAGCTTTATCATATCTATAGAGAGAATTTACCTTTACTACCTGTGTCGGGTTATCAAGACCATGATTTTCTTCAATAGGTGAAGGATTTGGATTATATGTTTCTTCAACAGGCGGTAAATTAAGACCATGTATTTCTTCAATAGGAGGTAAATTCTTAACATCTTCAACTTTAATACCCTTTTCTTTCATAGATTTCTTTGCCTCTTACATATCTTCAGGACTGAGAAATAGAATACCCCTCTTCTTCGGAGTTGGTTTAGGAATAGGCTCAGGAATTGGCTCTGGAGGTGTCCAATTATTTTCATTTGTCAACATATTATTCAATAGAATTTCAGCTTCATCCGGTGTTCTTTCCTTGAAAACAGAACCAGCACAAATATCCAGGTAATCTCTTGAGGCATCGGTTAGTCCATTATAAAAGATATCAAGTATTTCATTTTTCTTAAGAGGATGATCAGGCAAAGCATTAAGTAATTGGAGAAGCCTCCCCCAAGCTTGTGGGAGACTCTCTTCTTCAATTTGCACAAAATTATATATATATCCCTTAAAGCAGCTTGTTTCTTATGAGCAGAGAAATATTTAGCAGAGAAGTAATAAATCATATCCTGGGGACTACGCACACAACTAGGATCAAGATAATTAAACCATATCTTAACATCACCCTTTAATGAGAACGGAAATATTTTAAGGATATAAAAGTAACGAGTTCTCTCATCTTTAGTGAATAGGGTGGCTATATCATTCAATTTAGTAAGATGTGCCACAACAGTTTCAGATTCACCATGAAAGGGATCAGATTCAACCAAAGTAATTATATCAGGATCAACAGAGAATTCATAATCCTTATCAGTAGCAAAGATAGGTGAAGTAGCAAAAGCAGGGTCAGGTTTCATTCTAGCATTTAGAGATTGCTTACTCCATTTAGCTAATAACCTTTTGAGTTCATTTCTACTTTTGCAAGCTAAAATAGCTAAAGAAGCTTCTTGATCAAAAACATAACCCTTAGGAATAACAAGTGATTCTTCATCATCACTTTCATCAGTATCATTAGATTCAATATTTTCAATCTCTCTAGCCCTAGCAAGTTGTTCATCAAGAAAATCACTAAGTGGCACAGTAGTATCAGGCATAGAGGTAGTTTCATCATAAGTATCATGCATAGGAGAAGTGGCATCATCAATAACATGCGACATATCAGAATGAATAGCAGAAGCGGGTGTAGGTGTTGCAAGCTTACTCAAAACAGAAGGTGAATCAAGTGCAGAGCTAGATGGCAGTTCCTTACCTCCCCTCGTAGTCGAGGGATAGATCTTGGTTTTTGGATCTCTCAAGTTCTTCATAATGATAAGAAGATATATATCCCAAGTGACTCAAAGAATAGAGCTATGCTCCCCGGCAACGGCGCCAGAAAATAGTCTTGATAACCCACAAGTATAGGGGACCGCAACAATTTTCGAGGGTAAAGTATTCAACCCAAATTTATTGATTCGACACAAGGAGAGCCAAAGAATATTCTCAAGTATGAGCAGTTGAGTTGTCAATTCAACCACACCTGGAAACTTAATATCTGCAGCAAAGTGTTTAGTAGCAAAGTAATATGATAGTAGTGGTAACGGTAGCAAAAGGTAACAGTAGTAAAAGTAATGTTTTTGGTATTTTGTAGTGATGATAGCAATAGCAACGAAAAAGTAAATAAGCGGAGAACAATATATGGAAAGCTCGTAGGCAATGGATCGGTGATGGAGAATTATGCCAGATGCGGTTCATCATGTAACAGTCATAACCTAGGGTTACACAGAACTAGCTCCAGTTCATTGATATAATGTAGGCATGTATTTCGAATATAGTCATACGTGCTTATGGAAAAGAACTTGCATGACATCTTTTGTCCTACCCTCCTGTGGCAGCGGGGTCCTTATGGAAACTAAGGGATATTAAGGCCTCCTTTTAATAGAGTACCGGAACAAAGCATTAACACATAGTGAATACATGAACTCCTCAAACTACGGTCATCACCGGTAAGTATCCCGATTATTGTCACTTCGGGGTTAACGGATCATAAAACATAATAGGTGACTATAGACTTGCAAGATAGGATCAAGAACACTCATATATTGATGAAAACATAAAAGGTTCAGATCTGAAATCATGGCACTCAGGCCCTAGTGACAAGCATTAAGCATAGCAAAGTCATAACAACATCAATCTCAGAACATAGTGGATACTAGGGATCAAACCCTAACAAAACTAACTCGATTACATGATAGATCCCATCCAACCGATCACCGTCCAGCAAGCCTACGATGGAATTACTCACGCACGGCGGTGAGCATCATGAAATTGGTGATGGAGGATGGTTGATGATGACGATGGCGACGGATTCCCTTCTCCGGAGCCCCGAACGGACTCCAGATCAGCCCTCCCGAGAGGTTTTAGGGCTTGGCGGCGGCTCCGTATCGTAAAACGCGATGATTTCTTCTCTCTGATTTTTTTCTCCCTGAAACACAATATATGGAGTTGGAGTTGTAGTCGGATAGGCAACAGGGCGCCCACGAGGTAGGGGGCGCGCCCTAGGGGGGCAGGCGCGCCCCCATCCTCGTGGAGAGGTGGTGGGCCCTCTGGCCTTCATCTTTTGCAGGTATTTTTCATATTTTTTGAAAAGTTGCTCCATGAAGTTTCAGGTCATTCTGAGAATGTTTGTTTCTGCACATAAATAACACCATGGTAATTCTGCTGAAAACAGCGTCAGTCCGGGTTAGTTCCATTCAAATCATGCAAGTTAGAGTCCAAAACAAGGGCAAAAGTGTTTGGAAAAGTAGATACGACGGAGACATATCAGGCTCAAGCGTCATTGCAATGACATGGGAACGCTTATGGAAGCTCTGGTTAAGTATGCCGATTCTGATAGTACCAAGGACCCCGAGTCTGATGATGAAAAGCCGGGGAAGGGAAAGAAGAGTGGCGGTAATAAGGGGTAGCAGCATAACCCGGCGGGTCATGGAAACAACGGTAAGCGCAAAGCAGATAACAGTTTGGATTTTGTAGCTAACACCAACACACAGAATAACAATCAGCATCGCAAGGGTAAACCGCCCCCGCGGGGTGGAGGGTCAAGTGTCAATCTCGAGGGCCTGTTAAACCAGCCCTACCCAAGGCATGGGACGCGAGAGAGACCAGCCATGCAGCTTTGGAAGGATTGCTTTATTATGCGGGAGTTCAAAAACTTGGATCTTTTCCAATACGATCATGGACCGCCCGACGGTTCAGGAGGCGGTTCTCATGGGCCGGGTTATGGTGGAGGCAATTCTGGTTCAGGATTTCAAGGCAACCAAAGCGGACATGGCATTCAAGGCAGTCAGGGCAACTAGGATAGTTATAATCATCAGGGGAATCAGCAGTAGCAGCAATCGGGTTACCAGAGCAATCCGAAGTAGTTGAATAGTGGGCAGTATCATGTCTTCACCACTAGCTTATGAAGGCGCGATCAGAAGCTTCATAAAAGGGCAGTAAACTCCGTTGAACCAGCAGTACCTCGTTATCTGCGTTGGTCTGAACAACCCATTTTGTGGAGTCGAGAGGATCATCCACCCTGGGTTGATAACCCGTGTCATCTAGCATTGGTGGTGGCACCTCAGGTTGGGGGGTACAAGTTTACCAAGGTGCTCATGGATGGAGGGAGCAGTATCAATATCCTTTATTATGAAACCTTCCGTCGCATGGGGTTGACAGATAAAAATCTTAAACCGTCGAACATTGTTTCCCATGGCATGGTACCTGGTAAATCGGCGTATCCAGTTGGTAAGATAGCTCTAGAGGTTTCTTTTGGAGATGATCATGATTCAAGATCAGAGGCACTGACTTTTGAAGTGGTGAAAATCAAGAGCCCATATCATGCCCTGTTTGGACGGCAGGCTTATGCTAAGTTCATGGCAAGGCCCTGTTATGTTTATCTGCAGCTCAAGATGCCGGGTCATAAGGGGACCATTACGGTACACGGGAGTCGTAACATTTCTTTGGAATGTGAAGAAGGTGATGCGGCCTATGCCGAGTCGGTTTGTGCAACAGAGGAGTTGAAGTTCTACAAGGACAATGTGGATCCGGCAGATATGACTTCTCTGAAAAAGCCAACTACAGAGCATGATCCGGCCTTGAAGTTTAAATAGGCTGATGAGACTAAGCTGGTTGACTTTGATCCTGGCGATTCATCCAAGTAGTTTAGCATCAGCGCTAACCTAGATCCGAAATAGGAAAGCGTGCTCATCGAGTTCATCCGTGAGAACCGGGACATCTTTGCATGGAAACCTTCTGACATGCCAGGTGTACCGAGGGAACTCACTGAGCACACTCTTAATATTGATCCTAAGTTTAAACTGGTCAGGCAGTTTCTCCGCCGTTTCAATGAAGAAAGGTGTAAGGCCATTGGTGATGAGGTAGCCCGGCTCTTGGCAGCAGGGTTTATTGTGGAGGTTTTTCACCCTGAGTGGTTAGCTAACCCGGTGCTAGTGCTTAAGAAGAACGGCACTTGGCGGATGTGTGTGGACTACACAGATTTGAACAAGGCTTGTCCAGCTGATCCCTTTGCTCTCCCTCGTATTGATCAAATCATTGATGCTACGGCGGGTTGTGAGCGTTTGAGCTTTCTGGATGCTTATTCTAGTTATCATCACATCAAAATGGCAGTTAAGGACCAGGAGAATACAACTTTTATAACTCCCTTTGGAGCCTTCTGCTATGTATCTATGCCTTTTGGGCTCAAGAGTGCCCAGGCGACTTATCAGCATTGTGTGCAGAATTGTCTTCATGACCAGATTGGGCGCAATGTTCATGCTTATGTGGATGATATTGTGGTGAAGTCCGGAAAGGAGGCGATGTTGATAACTGACTTGAAGAAAACCTTTGATAATATTCGGGTCTATAAGATGATGCTTAATCCGGCCAAGTGTGTTTTTGGTGTTCTGGCAGGCAAGCTCTTGGGTTTTCTAGTGTCTAACAGGGGTATTGAAGCTAATCCGGAAAAAAATCAAAGCTATTACGTCTCTGGCTAAACCGGCATGTATCAACGATGTTCAACGTCTGGCGGGCCGTATTGCAGCATTGAGCCGATTTCTCAGCCGTTTGGGAGAGAAGGCTATCCCTTTATATCAGATGATGAAAAATACAGATAATTTTGTCTCGAGTGATGTTGCTAATGCGGTGTTTGAGGACTTGAAAAAGCAGTTAGTTGAGCCACCTATCCTTGCTGCTCCGGTCGATAAAGAGCCACTGTTGTTATATGTGGCTGCTAATGCTTGGGCTGTTAGTGTAACATCCCAAATTTTCAATTTGGAATGTTATACATTAGGTCATCATTTCATATCATATTTTATTGCATTTTAGCTTGATCCTAGAAATTCTACGCAACTCAAGGACCCACGGGGAGAGTTGGGGATTTCGTTAATTTCATATTTGAGTTTTCTCAAATTTTGAAAAGAGGATCATTTGGTTTGATTATTTTTTCCTTCCTAATATTTCTAAAATAAAAATATATGAGAGGAGATAAAAAGACTTCTCCAAGATAGATGAAATATTAGAGGAAAAATATATATTAAAATCAAATAAATGTTTTATTTGGATTTTATTGCAACTTTTTTGCATTAGAAAATTGCACTTTTTCAAAATTGCACTTTAGGGCCAAGAAAATGTTCATCTTGTTCTAAATATTTTATTTAGATGGTGAAAATTTGTTTTGGTATTTTTAGATTTTTATTTATTTTTATAGGATTTATTTTCGTCGGAACATTATTTAAAAAAAGGGGAAGCCCGCCGGACCGAACTGGGCCGAGGCCCAGTTGGCCCAGCCTCCCCGCGCCGCCGTCTCCCTCGCGGAGACCGCGACCGCCACGCCGCTGCTCGTCGTGGCCGAGTTGGCCATGCCTCCCCGCCCCCTCCCGCAAGCCACCTCTCCCCCTTTAAAAGCCGACCCGGACCCCCTGGAGCCCCAAGCCACAGCCGCCGCCGCCTGCAAGTCGCCCCGCCGCCGCCGCCGCCGCTGCTGCGCCACCGCCCCATGCCGCCCTCCGCCGCCCCGCATCCCGCCGCCGCCCCATTCGCCGGAAGCCACCGGAGCCGCGCCGGAGTTCACAAATCTCGTCGTCCGGTTTTTTCGGTTTAGGTAAAAACCGTCGGGTTTCTTTAAAACCCTAGTTTTGGTTTTTTTTATTAGATCGGTTCGCCGGTTTTCTCGGTTTAGTTACTTAGCGGACATTCGTCCGTATGTTCGTTTTAAGGAACGGTGTTCACTCGTTAGCCGCAGACAGCGAACGTTCGTTCGTTAGCCTGTTCGTCAGTTTTTCTTTTTCCAGGGTTTTTCCACGATTATTTTCGATCGCGATTTCTGATCCAATTTTCGTTTTAGTTTATCTTTTCGCTCGTTTATCGAAATTAGGCGATTCAAGCGCCTAGATCTTCGTCTCGAAGTCCTCTTTCTGTTTAACCAACTTGAACAAGATTTCGGTACTATAAAATTTGACTTTAGTCCAGTTTAGTAATCGGATCTTGTTTCTTTCGCAGTTTGAGTTTCGTTGCTCCGTTTGATTTGATTCTTTTTGCAAACCGGAGTTCTTAAGTTGAAATTTCTGGTTAGATCTTCTTATTCGTGTTTTACCCGTGCTTCTTTGATTGTTTGCTTATGTACGCTACTGTTTGTTTGCGATAGAACACCCGGAGTGTGAAGCGTGGTACTACGAGTCTCTAGGTTTTGCGGATCATCAGCAAGGCAAGTAACACTTTGATCATACCCCTTGATCACCCAGTTTTTATGCATTAGTTCCAATCCTCAAACATTGCATGATTAGGTTGTGATATAACATGTGGGTTTGGGAAGTAGTTGATGAGGTAGAACCTATTGCCCTGATATTATCAAACCCTTGGGAGTTACTTCTACGTATTGCTTATATTGCTATGCTATGCTCGTAGACATGGTTTGGGTGAGTGAATCCATAACAGATGTGAGATTGTTAATTAATGGTTCAACATAAGGTGGCAACTTTAATACACATCTGGGTGGATTGCTTGTCGGGCACCTGGAGAATCCAGTGTTGTCCTAGGATATCCCGGAGTACCCGTGTGATAATCCTAAGGTCCGCCACCAAGGCTCAAAGGGAACTGAGATATTTCATGCTAGAAACTTCCGCGTGCAGCCACACGCTATTATGGGCTCTAGCATAGTTGACTAAGTTGCATGACATCTTCCAGTGGTAGGCTAGCAGATGTAGAGGGATGTAGGTTGGTACTGTCTACCCGGGGTTAGAGCTAATGCTTCTAAAAGACTGTGTCTCGGTCATCCGTTTCTCAAACACCATGTAGTGCGAGAAATCCAATAGAGGAGATCGAGTCTTGTGGGGAAAAGTGCGCAAACCTCTGCAGAGTGTACAATCTAATCATGGTTAGTCGTGTCCCCGGTTATGGACATCTTGAGTATCTAGTACTTGGATTATCATATGTATCTCATCACTCTAATTTAATATTGTTGGGTTGATAATTACTTTTAATTGGGATTGAGTTGGAGGAACCTTCTCAATGATGTTTCAACTACCCTGATAGTTAAATAAAATCTATTCATGTGTTGTAGGGAAAATTGGCTTTTCGCAAAACTTTAACCATAGAGCTTTTCCACCAGCCAAATATGCATGTAGTGATAGCATTATTCAGTTCTTGCTCTAGTGTGTTATATTGACAGCATATTCCATGTGCTGACCCGTTTTCGAGCTGCAATGTATTATTTTGCGGACTTTTTAGACGAGGAGTAAGGTTCGTTAGGTCGTTGCCGTGCAGCTCAGCTATGCCGTTGGAGTTGATGGACTCACTTTATCTTCCAAGCCTTCCGCTGTTATCATATTAGATGGCCTTATGCCATATTTATTGTAATAAGTTCTCTTTTGAGACATTCGATGTAATAAGTGTGTGATTTCTACTCTATTATAAATCCTTTGAGTACTGTGTGTGTCAGCATTACCGATCCAAGGATGACACTGAAGCACAGATACTTGACCATTTGAGGTCGGATCGCTACAGTTAGTGTGGCCATTGTGGTGGAGCGTAAGGAAGCTGGGAAGGAGTATCTAGTTCAACGGCTGGTTTATTATATCAGCGAGGTACTTATTGAGTCTAAGCAGAGGTACCCACATTGGCAGAAGCTGGTGTATGGCGTTTTTATGGCAAGCCGGAAGATCAAGAAGTATTTTTAAGGTCATCCCATCACGGTGGTCAGTTCTGCCCCTTTGGGAGATATAATCCAAAACAGGGAGGCGACTGGCCGAGTTGCTAAGTGGGCTATCGAACTTGGACCTCACAGGTTAAAATATGTGCCTCGTACGACAATCAAGTCCCAAGCGCTTGTGGATTTTATCAATGACTGGATAGAGTTACAGGTACCGGAAGAAAAGCCGGATCATACTTATTGGACTATTCATTTTGATGGGTCCAGGCAATTGGAGGGCTCGAGGCTGGAGTCGTGTTAACTTCCCCACGAGGTGATAAGTTTTGTTATTTTCTCCATTTAATGTTCCTTTGCACTAACAATGCAGCTGAATATGAGGCTTTACTCCATGGTCTTCGAATGGCTAAGGAGATGAATCTAAGCCGGGTTAAGTGTTTTGGTGACTCGGACCTGGTGGCTCAGCAAGTATCTGGTACTTGGTATTCCAAGGACCCACTCATGGCAGCGTATCATCGAGAAGTAGATATTGTTGCAGGTCACTTCAAGGGTTATCAGGTTGACCATGTGGACTGGCGAAAGAATGAAGCGGCTGACGCTTTAAGCCATTTAGGTTCCCAACGTAAACCGGTTCCACCCAATGTTTTTCTGGATGTTTTGCATAACCCGTCGGTCAAGCTACCTACAAAGCAGGATTTGGTTGTTCCTGACCCGGAGGCTTAGTTAGTGGCAGCTCTTCATGTTATCCGGATTGGACGGTCCCATATTTGGCGTATATAAACTGGGGCGAGTTACTGGAGGATGAAACTTTGGCCAGGCAAATAATCCGGCGATCCAAGTCAATGATTGAGGGAGTCCTGGATTAGGGGGTCTCCGGACAGCCGAACTATATCCATTGGCCGGACTGTTAGACTATGAAGATACAAGATTGAAGACTTCGTCTCGTGTCCGGATGGGACTCTACTTGGCGTGGAAGGCAAGCAAGGCAATACGGATATGTGTATCTCCTCCTTTGTAACCGACCTTGTGTAACCCTAACCCTCTCTGGTGTCTATATAAACCGGAGGGTTTTAGTCCGTAGGACAACATACAATCATACCATAGGCTAGCTTCTAGGGTTTAGCCTCTCTGATCTCGTGGTAGATCTACTCTTTTACTACCCATATCATCAATATTAATCAAGCAGGACGTAGGGTTTTACCTCCATCAAGAGGGCCCGAACCTGGGTAAAACATCGTGTCCCCTGCCTCCTGTTACCATCCGCCTTAGACGCACAGTTCGGGACCCCCTACCCGAGATCCACCGGTTTTGACACCGACATTGGTGCTTTCATTGAAAGTTCCTCTATGTCGTCGCCGTTAGGCTTGATGGCTCCTTCTATCATGGATAGCGATGCAGTCCAGGGTGAGACTTTCCTCCCCGGACAGATCCTTATGTTCGGCGGCTTCACACTGTGGGCCAACTCGCTTGGCCATCTGGAGCAGATCGAAAGTTACGCCCCTGGCCGTCAGGTCAGGTCTGGAAGCTTAAATTACACGGCCGATATCCGCGGAGACTTGATCTTCGACAGATTCGAGCCCCTGCCTTGTGCGCCGCATGGTCACGATGAGTACGATTTAGCTCTACCATCAGACCATATTCAGGAAATCGCACCGGCAGCCGCTCCGAACCTCAATTCGGAGCCAGTTGCACCATCCATGGACGGGTGGATAGACCCCGTCACGAAGGCCGCATCCTCAGCGGCGATCGAGCCGAATATCGACCTTACCCTTCACAAGAGTCGTGTTATTAAACTGCCGGATACTTCTCCGGCCACGGACTATGAACCGCCTGCGTCCGTTCTGATCGAATCCGGTTGGGCGCCGATCATGGAGTTTACCTCCGCGGATACCTTTCAGCGCTCGCCCTTTGGCGATATACTGAATTCATTAAAGTCTCTCTCCTTGTCAGGAGAGTCCTGGCCGAACTATGCCTGGCAGGATTGGGATGCGGATGACGAAGAAATTCCCCGCCCACCCACCACCCACTTAGTAGCCACTGTCGATGACTTAACCGACATGCTCGACTCCGACTCCGAAGACATCGACGGTATGGACGACGATGCAGGAGACGAACAGGAACCACTGCCCACAGGGCACTGGACGCCCACTTCACCACATGACGTATACATGGTGGACACACCAAAAGAAAACAACGACGAGGAACGGAAGGACGCAACGAAGTGTTGTTCCGTCGAGAAGCACTCAAAACGGCGGCGTAAGCGCCGCACCAAATCCCGCCTCGGTAGAAACAACGATCATACAGATCCAGTGTTAGAGCAGGGTGAACCATTGCCGGACCACGGCAATACGCAGAATCAAACCGAACAACCCGACTCTGTCAAAGATAATAGTCCAGACGACATCACACCGGACAGACACTCGGAGTAACAAAATGCCCATTAAAGGCTCGTTGCCACCGCGAGGTGTCTAAAAAAGTAGAAGAAAAGGCTCAAGGTTGCGCAAGACACACTCCAAATCAGATGGAGTAAAGTACTCAACACAGCAGCGAAGTACGGCGGCAATCGCCCCACCAAGAGCTACCCAAAGCGGAAGTTGCAACCTGAATTCGATGAGGAGGCCTTAGATCCCCCACAACCAAAAATTAAAACAACCATCTAGCCTGATAGATGACCTCACGGCCAACATAAAGCGGCAAACAACGCCGCACATAAGCCAATACGCGATCCACGTGAGGGCTCGCATCAAAAGGATGGCGAAACCAGATCCATCTATGGACCAGGCAAGCGTGCTCCAGCATACGATGTAACACAACAAACATCCGAACAACGCGGTACACCCAGATATAGGGGTGCCGCACACCCCCTATGTTTCACCGATGAGGTGCTGGACCATGAATTTCCAGATGGATTCAAACCCGTAAACATAGAGGCATACGACGGAACAACAAACCCTGGGGTCTGGATTGAGGACTATATCCTCCATATCCATATGGCTCGAGGAGATGATCTCCACGCCATTAAGTATTTACCCCTCAAACTCAAAGGGCCAGCTCGGCACTGGCTTAAAAGCCTCCCCGAAAGCTCCATTGGAAGCTGGGAAGAGCTCAAAGACGCTTTTTGGGCGAATTTTCAAGGGACTTATGTCCGACCTCCGGACGCGGACGATTTGAGTCATATAACTCAACAGCCCGGAGAGTCAGCCCGAAAGCTTTGGAACAGGTTTCTTACGAAAAAGAACCAAATAGTCGACTGTCCGGACGCCGAAGCCTTGGCAGCTTTTAAGCATAGCGTCCATGACGAATGGCTTGCCAGATACCTCGGCCAAGAAAAGCCGAGAACAATGGCAGCATTAACAAGCCTCATGACCCGCTTTTGCGCGGGTGAGGATAGCTGGCTAGCCAGATGCGGCACCAGCGACCCTAGTACATCCAAAGTTAGAGATGGAAACGGGAAATCATGGCGCAACAACAATAACAAACGCCAGAATAAAGAAGACAGCACGAAGAGCATGACAATAAACGCCAGATTCATAAGCTCTCGGCCAGGTCAGCAAAAGCCGCCCTCTAAATGTGCCAGAGACGAACTGTCCAGCCTAAACAAAATTTTGGACCAAATATGTCAGATCTATAGCACCCCTGGTAAACCTGCTAATCATACCCGCAGAGAATGTTGAGTCTTCAAGCAGTCCGGCAAGCTCAACGCCGTACACAAGGGGGAGGATACACAAAGCGAAGACGAGGATGAGCCTCTCAAGCAAGACACTGGGGAACAAAAGAAATTTCCACCAGAAGTCAAAACAGTAAACGTATTACACGTGATCAAGGGGAGAAACAAAGCGGCACTCCCAGAAAAATACGCCCAAGGGCCTATCACCACGGAGTCCTGCCACTGGTCGTCTCAACCGATCACTTTCGACCATCGTGATTACTCAGCAAGTATCTGGCGTGCAGGATGGGCTGCCCTGGTATTAGACCCAATAATTGACGGATACCACTTCACATGAGTCCTGATGGACGGTGGCACCAGTCTAAACCTGATATACCAGGATACAATCCGCGAAATGGGGATAGACCCAACGAAAATTTGCCATAGCAATACTACCATTAAAGGAGTAACGCCAGGCCCAGGGGCTCATTGCATGGGCTCCCTGCTACTAAAGGTTATATTCGGCTTCCCCGATAACTTCCGTAGCGAACATTTAACCTTCCAGATTGCTCCGTTCCAAAGTGGCTATCAAGCACTACTTGGACGCGAAGCTTTCGCTCGCTTTAATGCAATACCGCATTACGCTTCCCTCGCGCTCAAGATGCCCGATCCATGTGGCATCATTACAGTGAATGGAAATATTGAGCGATCTTTGTGCGCCGAAGAGAGTGTGACTGCCTTGGCAGCCGCACACTAAGAACGGCCTCACCAACTAAAGCATTTGATAGGTCGTCAAGACCACGGACACGGTTGGATGAGTCTGGCACAGCTATATGTAATTCATACCAGATTGATGGCCACACCCCTATTACAAATACAAGGGGCTCAATGCGCGCAGACAAGTGGCAATTATTACTCATCTTGAATTATACATGGTTTCTTTAAAAACTACCTTTTTGCACAACAACTTTTCACCTAAGTTCCTCTATTTTACAGATGACCATCGTGCTACACCCGTCCAGGATACGGCATAACGGAGACACAGGCGCAGACGTGCAGCAGGGACCCGCTCCAAGGATTCTTTTTAGATTAAGACCCTGTGTAAACCTTTTTTACTGTCTCTTGTTGATACACATCCCTCGGATTCTCAGTACAATTGAGAAGGATGCTGACGTCTTGGCATGTGGCCACGTCTGAATAACGCACGTACCTGGACACAAGGGGCTTCTTACAAAGGGCAATATTTAGGCCCGGTTTATACCATAAAGACCGAATACCTTAGGGAGTGTTCGGCGTCGCGAGTTTGGCCTTATATGCATCAGCTCTGAATCATGTCTTTGGTCAAATGTTGGGTTTTCCCGGCTCCTGTGTTTTGGTGCCTTACGTTCCGTTCTATCGGCTAAGGCAGCACCAGGAGAACTACTGCGATTGTGCCCTGGTTCATCCGGACGAGCACCTCAGTAGAGAAAGCCGAAAACTGACTGTCATGATATACCGCGAGACTGGTCAACCACTCGATGACCTATTGAAATGTTAGAATTCCTCCGCTTTAACGAAGGGCCGATTCCCGGCCAGGCATATACGCACCCCGAAGTTTGGGAGAGAGCGGAGCCACCAGGGGCTATATAGTAGCCCCACCGTCAAACTCCTATGGCTAAGTGAAAGTGTTAAAGCATCATAGTCCGATTGCCTCGTTCGCTGCGCTATCACCTCCTTAATACGACCAAGACGTTAAGTTTGAACACGCGTCTTCTGCAAGCACCTCCGCATTATATGCGTGGGGGTTGAAGCCGACGACTGCAATCTTTCAGGTTATATACATATATGCATAAACGGCCGCATAGGAGGCATCATATTACTTTCAGGCAAAAGTATAAATATAGCCTTAATACATTTCATAAAAACATTGTGTTTACAATGGGAATACATGTCACTCAAACATAATATTCTTCGAGCACTGGGCCTCTATCAAACAAGCACCCTCAAGAACTTCTTCAAAATAGTGATCGGCAGCCACTCGGCCTATGGCCGAACCCTGCGCCACAACAGTGGTAGCATCCATCTCCGCCCAGTATGCTTTGACACGGGCAAAGGCCATCCGCGAGCCTTCTATGCACGCCGACCTCTTCATCGCATTGATGTGCGGCACCGCACCAAGGAACTACTGCACTAAGCTGAAATAGTTGTTCGGCTTCGGCTTCTCCGGCCATAGTTGATCTACGACGGACCTCATGGCAAGCCCGGACAATCTATTAAGTTTGGCCCATTCGGCTAGCTGATCAGTCAAGGGAAGCGGACGCTCTGGAACGATAAATTTCGACCAGAACAGCTTGTCCACTTCATGATCTGTCTGATCTCAGAAGTTTTCGACTGCATCGACGGCGCTCACCGCCAAGTCCATATATGCGTCTGCCAAACTCCACAGCCGATCCAAAGGGTCATACCGCGGATCTCCGAACTTCCTCTGCAGCAGAAAGGGCTTCCCAGCCGCAATATCCCTGGCATCACGTAGCTCCTCCTTCTTCGCCCTCATAGCAGAGCGGGTGTCTTTGGTCACGATCGTGGCCTTTTCAAGGTCCGCTGCCTTCACTCGGTTCTCTTCTTCAAGGAACTGGCAACGGTCGGCAGTGTCTTTTAATTTTACGGCCATCTTGGCCATCTTCTCTTTCCTTTCACAATGCGCGGCCTTCTTGGCTCTTAACTCTTCGGCCGCCTTCAAAGCAGCCACATTACTAACTCTTTCTTGTTCGTTGGCTCGGGCAAGTTCCGCCCAAAGGGTCTCCATGGTGGCAGCTCCGTCTGCAGTCACAACATATTAAAGATATTGGCATCATGCTACTCTTATTATGTGACATTCACCAGAAAACATTACTTACCCTGCGACTCGTCAAGCCGCTTGTTAACAAGCTCGATGTCGGCGTCTGCCGCATCCAGTTGTCGCTTTAGTTTGGCAAACTCATTAGTCCGGCTAGCCACCGGAGCTTCCACCACCTGCACATAAAGGCAGTCTGGTTATTACCTGGGACTATGATCCTCTGGTCGCTGCCGTTCTCGACAACAACCAGAGTCTCAGGGGCTACTATTTACACAGGGCACACCTAACATGTGCGGTACTATCAAAAAGTATATCATTTCACGTACCTCAAAGCCCGTCAGTAGACTCATAAAGGCTTCATGTAATCCGCTTTCGGCGGACGAAATTCTTTCCATCACCGTACCCATCAACGTATGGTGTTCTTCTGAGATGGCCGCTTGCTCCAACAGCTCCCTCAGAACGTCCGACCGCATACCAGACGGTGCCAGACTCTTTTGTTTGCTCTCTTCGAGAGCCGGACGCTGGGGACTTCGGGTGACTATAGGATTATCTTCTGGCCTCACCGGATCCGGAGAGGCCCTCCGTGAAGACACTTCGAGGTCGCCCGCTTCTTGAGCGGGGAAGTCCGGGGGAGGCGTTTTGCTCTCCATCATCTCCGGAAGAAGATCCCCCGAAGACGAGCTCAACTGAGAAGGGCTAAGATCCGAACTGCAAGATATATGCTTTGGTTATTTTCCTCAGAGGAAAGGTAGTATATCTTCACTATTAAAGTATTTTTGATCACTTACAGCTCGTTAGAGGGCTGATCCCCGCGCGGACTTTGTGCGGCAAGAGCACCCCCCGAGGCAGGACCCTCTGTTGGAGACTTCTTCTCCCGTTTGGAAGCCTTAGTTTCCGGATCCTCAGAGGCAGTCCTCTTCCTCCCCCGTAGCGAGAGAAGGTCAGAGTCTTCTCCTTGGTTATCCTCCCTTATGGAGGCACTCATTCCCTCAGTTGGAACTAGCAGCGATGGGGGCCCGCTTTCGCCTGCATTATTCCCCCCTTTATCTTCCTTCGAGGGCTCCGGGCAAGGTGCGAGCTCGAGCATCTTTTCCAGTAACGGATTTTCCAAACCCTCAGGGAGGGGGGCTGAACACCGAATCATCTTCGCCTTTGTTAGCCAGTCCTGGTCAAAGGGCGATTTCTCAGAAATTACGTCATGGTAAATAAAAGACGGTGTGTTCAGCTAGAGGATTACTTACTTGGTCGGCGGCGCGGTTGCTACTCAGGCCCACGTCCTCGGTAGTATCCGGACACTCTGTTTGAGGTCCTAAGAATGACTTGTACATCTTCTCGTGCGTCAGGCCGAGGAAACTTTGAATAGTGCACGGTCCTTCTGGGTTGAACTCCCACAAGCGAAGGGGCCGGCGTTTGCAAGGCTGGACTCGACGAACCAGCATGACTTGCATTACCATAACCAAATTAAAATCTCCCTTAAGGAGATCTTGAATGCGGCTTTGCAGTATAGGCATGTCCTTGGCTGGACCCCAGCTCAGCCCTCTGCTAATCCATGACATCAGTTGTGGTGGGGGGGCCGAGCGGAAAGCGGGGGCAGCCACCCACTTGGCACTTCTGGGAGCTGTGATGTAAAACCACTCCCGTTGCCATAATCTGGACACCTCTGGAAAGGAACCTTTTGGCCACGGAGCTCCTACAATCTTGCTTATTAATGCGCCTCCGCACGCTGCGTGCTCTCCCTCGATTGTCTTCGGCTTCACAACAAAGGTCTTGAGCTACGGGCCGAAGTGAGGGGTAATGCGGAGGAAGGCCTCACACACGACAATAAATGCCGAGATGTGGAGAAAGGAGTCCGGGGCTAGATCGTGGAAGTCTAGCCCGTAATAGAACATCAAACCCCTTACGAAGGGATCCAGGGCGAGGCCTAGACCTCGGAGGAAGTGGGAGATGAACACGACGTCTTCGTTGGGTTCAGGAGTAGGGACGACCTGCCCTCGGGCAGGCAGCCGATGCGAAACCTCGGCGGTAAGGTATCTGGCCTCCCACAACTTCTTGATATCTTCTTCCGTAATGGAGGAGGGCATCCATCAGCCTTGAAGGCTGGATCCGGACATGATTGAAGGTCCGGAGCACCTGACCTGGGCTTTGGGTGTTAGAACTCGAGGCGGGGGAAGGATTCGATTGAGCACGGGAGGGAAAAAAGTAAAAGCCTTGGCCCTTTATAAAGAGGGTGAATATCAAGCATCCTCTCTGTGGCCGTTTGGGACTTGCCTATAATCTAGGAGTCCTAGACGCGGTTGGGTTACCCACGCCCGTATTGATGAGAATCCCGTGATAAGGGGACACGATCTCTGTTTTGACGAGATGTGTCAAAAAACTGCATCGCGCTATGTGCGGGGCTAGTTAAAGGAAACGTTTCGAATAATCACCGGGCCATGACATAATGTTGTGTTGCCAAAACAAGTCAGCAAATTGGATTTGTGGAAATATTATTCTCTCTATGGTGGTATGTGGAACTTATTTTGCAGGGTCGGACACTATCCTTGTATTCAAATTCTTCCGTGGTGTATTCGGAGGAGGAACCCGCCTTGCAATGCCGAAGACAATACTGCGCGCCGGACTCAACGTCATTGAAAGCCTGGTTCAGGGGCTACTGAGGGAGTCCTGGATTAGGGGGTCTCCGGACAGCCGGACTATATCCATTGGCCGGACTGTTAGACTATGAAGATACAAGATTGAAGACTTTGTCTCGTGTCCGAATGGGACTCTAATTGGCGTGGAAGGCAAGCTAGGCAATACGGATAAGTGTATCTCCTCCTTTGTAACCGACCTTGTGTAACCCTAACCCTCTCCGGTGTCTATATAAACAGGAGGGTTTTAGTCCGTAGGACAACATACAATCATACCATAGGCTAGCTTCTAGGGTTTAGCCTCTCTGATCTCGTGGTAGATCTACTCTTGTACTACCCATATCATCAATATTAATCAAGCAGGACGTAGGGCTTTACCTCCATCAAGAGGGCCCAAACCTGGGTAAAACATCGTGTCCCCTGCCTCCTGTTACCATCCGCCTTAGACGCACAGTTCGGGACCCCCTACCCGAGATCCACCGGTTTGGACAACGACAATGACCATTATCAATGGGGAATTGCATCATTGCAGTGTAACAGGGGCGTTTCAGCGTTGTGTGTCTCCTGAAGAAGGCTATGAGATTTTTCATGAGATCCACGAAGGAGATTGCGGTCACCATGCCGGTTCAAAATCCTTGGTAGCTAAGGCTTTTCATCACAGCTTCTATTGGTTGACGGCTCATGCTGATGCTGAGGACTTGGTAAAAAGGTGTGATGGTTGTCAGAAATTTTCATGTCACGCTCATGTTCCGGCTCAAGAATTGAGGATGATTCCAATCACTTGGCCGTTTGCAACTTGGGGGCTGGATATGGTTGGGCCCTTTAAGAGGTCCAAGGATAAGAAGACCCACCTTCTTGTGGCGGTTGATAAGTTCAGTAAGTGGGTGGAGGCAGAGCCAGTCAGTAAGTGTGATGCAGCCACGACAGTTCAATTCATCAAGAAGGTGATTTTACGGTTTGGTTTTCCACACAACATCATAACAGATAATGGTACTAATCTATCCAAGGGTGCTATGGAAGAATTTTGTCAATGTGAGCACATCCGGCTTGACATGTCATCAGTGGCTCACCCCCAATCTAATGGTCAGGCGAAGAGAGCCAATTAAGAGATCCTAAGAGGCATCAAGCCCCAGCTTATGGTTCCTTTAAAGTGGACGCCGGGTTGTTGGGTGGAGGAGTTACCTTTTATGTTATGGAGCATCAATACCACGCCCAACAGATCTACGGGTTATACACCTTTTTCATGGTTTATGGAGCAGAGGCGGTCCTCCCTAGTGACATAAGTCATGATCACCTGGTGTGGCGGCCTATGTTGAAGCCGACAATGAGAAGGCACGTCAGGAAGCACTTGACCTATTAGATGAGGAGCGTGATATTGCGGCGGTGCGTTCGGTGATTTATCAGCAAGATCTGCGTCGTTATCACGATCGTCGGGTTAAAACCAGAACGTTTCAAGAAGGGGATCTGGTGCTCCGGCTCATCCAGGATCAGACTGATATGCACAAGTTATCCCCGCCTTGGGAAGGACCCTTCGTGGTCAGCAAGAATCTGCACAATGGGTCATATTATCAAAGGTTTGAGAGCACAAAGACTCACGTAAATTGAAGGAGGAGACCCACCGGCCATGGAATATAGCTCATCTTCGGCCTTCCTACACCTGAGCCATAGGCTCCTCTTATGTACACATTATTGACAATGTATATATTATATCAATATAATAAACCGGCATCCCTGCTAAAGCGGGGCCTCTGTTGTTATTCCTTGAAAGGTTTTTGGTTACATAGGGGTTTCTTCTTATAAAGCGGAGTTCTAATTACCCATTGATCCGGCTCATAAGCCACATATAAAAAAACACTAGGGGGCTTGCCACCCAAGGTCAAAAGGAGCCAAAGAGAGTCTGGTGCAAAGACAACTCAAACATAGGCACCCATTGAGCACAACTCAAAATATTACTAGGGGGCTCTTTGCTTCTACAAGAACCAAGAGTCTATAACCTTGTAGTAGGCTATAAAAGCTAGGCTTGGAAGCCAGGTGTATTCACCTAAAACCCTGGGTTATCCTACCTTTTTTAAGTAAGCCACTCTGTCCAGGTAATCCTGGTAGACCCGTCGAATGTTTGACAAGTCAATCTTATAAAGACCCTGAACTTGTCATAGTTAAAATGAAGATTGGTTGATGTGAGGTCCATCTTATAAAGGCTTCATAAAATGGTTTAACTTAGTGGCCTGGCAGCCCATGAAAAGCCTCGCCCTTTTTTATATATTTTCTTCTAAAATCTCTCTTTTTGATATTTCTTTTGATGAGTTTTATACTAAACCGGTGTTTATTGACCCGGCCTGGCTGTTGACTATAAGTCGGCCGAACAAATTGAGAATATTGCTAGTATCTATTGACCCGGCTTCGCTGTCGATTATAAGTTGTCAGTATACAATCAGATATAAACCGGTGTTGATTGACCCGGTCTGGCTTTGACTACAAGTCGCCAGTATGATATACGAATAACCGGTGTTTATTACAACCCGGTACGGCTTTACTATAAACCGGCAAAACAGGGAGGAGTTACCAGTACTCAAGATTTGGGTTATCACCCTTACTACAGAACATTGGCGAGCCAACGATGTGATTCAATGTCACATGTATGATATATTTCATATTTGATTGTCATTCAATACAGCCTGGTTATAAACCCGGGTTATATGTTGAGCATTATGACCCTTCCAGCAATAAACCGCCAGGACACTTTCAACTTGTTATATGCAGAAAAAGGTAAAATAAAGCTGCTAAGGATCATAAGTAGAAATAACATAAGTCATGACAGATTAACATTATCATGCAAAGTGAATATGCACGATGGCATAGCAGACCAAGTGTTTTAACTAGCCTATTACAAGGCTTTTTGATGCCCAAAAGGATAATTGTTTTCAGCAAGTATTGCAGTATGTAGAAGATTAAACCGGCCTCCGGATCATGACTCTTCAACAGGCTGGCTTGACGGTTGTGGATCATCCTGCACCGGTTCACCCTCCTCCTCTCCACCCAGCGCCTGGAAATCAATGGCGGTCCAGTCGATTCCAGTTAGGGCCTTGAATACAGCTTCGTCGCTTATAAGGTTGGAGGGGTCAACATCAGGAGCGTAGGTATTCTTACGGATTGGTGGGATAAGATCCTCCACATCATGAGTTGGTGCAGGAAGTCGTTTGTTGTCAGCATCATAAACCGGCTGATAATGAGAAAGATCTGTTTCTTCAGCCAATTTGCTCGATAATGGGCGCATTTCCATCGTCAAAGCTCGAAGATCATCATTATCAAACTCTGACCCGTCTTCCTATATGCTCGGATAGCCGCGTCCTATGCCAGCCAAGTCAGGATCTGGTATCCAGGCTTTAGCCCAGATTAGCGCAGTCAGAGCACCTGCCGTTGCAGCTGATCTTTTTAACTCGTCCAACTGGGCAGGCAGCATGGACAGCTTCTCCAATGTTTCTTCGATCAAGGTTGGGGCGGTTTATTATGAGTAGCAGTGCAAATCACTACTAGAAAAAGGACTGCTAGTGGCGCACCTGTTTTCGCTACTAATGGCGCACTACAGGCTTAATCTCGGGTCACTATGGCTTAATCTCGGGTCAATATGCTTAATCTCAGGTCAAATCGCACTTTGTGGTCAAACTTCCCAGAAGGTCAACCATCCTCACACTACTCCAGCCCGAGCATGCTTAACTTCATAGTTCTATCCAACCCCAGCACCACCTCACTTCACAGGCACTTGTTGATATATCTATCATATCAATCCTATTAAACCTTGCTGATGTCTAGGACTTAGATCATGGTATGATGAAATTTTGAAAAAATATTTCAAACTTCCCAGTAATATTACGTATCATATTTTGAAAAATAATTCAATTTTTTTTTCGAAACCAATTTTTTTTGTTACTAGTGGCGCACCTAGCATACGGTGCGCCACTAGTAAGATTGAAATTTTTTGAATTTTTTTGCCTCCGGATCTTAAAAGCCCCGTAACTTTTTTCTGTTAGGTTTTTGGGGATTTTGAACATGTTTAACGGGGTTCCCCCGGTTAAATTTGTCTGTAACTTTGCGAGTAGATGATTTTTCGTATAGAAAACTTTTTAATCCGAGTTCGTATGCAAAAGTTATGCCCATTTTACAAATTCCAGAGAGATTTTGCAAATAAAGTCGAAATTCATATTTGTAAATTTTCCCAACAACTAGACCACATATCACATGGGAAACTTATTTTGTTTTATTTTTTGACATTTCCATCAATTTCTTTTATTTTTTTTAAACTGAAAAGGCGGTCCACGGGGGGGTGCATTCGGTGGAAGTTTTGGGCCGAGTTAGTAATGGCGCACCACACCCACGGTGCGCCATTACTAGTTTTGAAAAAAAAAACAAATTCTAAATTTTTTTTGAAAAAAACTTAGTAATGGCACACCAGTTGACAGTGCGCCATTACTAGTTTTAACTAGTAATGGCGCACTGTCCACTAGTGCACCATTACTAGTTTTGAAAAAAATTTGAAAAAAAATTTTGAAAAAAATTTACTAGTGGAGTAATGGCGCACTATCCACTGGTGCGCCATTACTAGTTTCGAAAAAAAATGAAAAAAAATGTTACTAATGGCGCACCGTGGATGTGGTGCGCCATTAGTATTTGGACACTAATGGCGCACCTACACATGGTGCGCCATTAGTATATACTAATGGCACACCACATGTCTGGTGCGCCATTAGTGGCCATATCATCTATAGCCCTTTTCCTAGTAGTGAATGATCCGTTGTGCGCCGGTATATAATTGCTCTATAAGAGTATAGGCAACCTTCAACTTCTTCTGCATATCAGAGCCCAGGTGGGTAATGCGAGATCCTGCATCATTGAACATATTGATAAATCGGAAGTTTATGGGATAATACATGTTGAAGCTTATCATAAAGGTGCTTACCAAACACAGCAGTGATCATGGCATTGATTTGCCACTTCAAGCCAATCAATTCTTCTACTACCGGTTTAAGAGTTGTTTCAGCGTCCTCCGCCCGCTTTAGCACAGTTGCTTTTTCAGCGTCCCATCCTGCCCGTTCACTTTTAGAACCTTCTTTTAGCTGTTCCATAACTGTTAAAGAGCCAGTCAGCTCCTCTTTAGCCTTGGAAGTTTCTTCCTGCTGGGACTTGATATTTTCCTGAAGGTCGGCGATTTGAGATTCTTTTTGGCTCAGATTGGCCTGTAAGCAACATGTAACGAGTTAGTAGTACATATCTGAAGTTCGAAGCACATAATAGGTTATACACTTGGCACTTGGGGGCTAATGTATATTTTCTCAAGTCAAAATTATGGATTTTTCTTCATCAATCGGTTTACACAGATGGTTATCACGAGTTTTGGAAGCTTCATGACAGAAAGGTACCGATTCATCCTAAAGGTGTAAACCGGCCCCTGGGGACTACACAAGCAAAAATTGCAAGATTCATACTTTAAAGTCCCGGTTCATCATGAAATGATAAACCGGTCCTTGGGGACTACGCAAGCAATGTTGAAGTATTACAAAGTCCCGGTTCATGTTGATATCATAAACCGACCCTTAGGGGCTGCTGGAGTTGATATTAGAGACTGAACAAGGGACAATTATGAAGAGTTAACAGTGTTTACCTCACATCGATCCTTCATCATGCCTACTAAACCGGCTTCATAGTCGCGGCTGGTATACAGACGGTTCAAGAAGCCGGAATGAATTTCTTGGGCGTTGAGGTGGGCATAGCTGGATAAATCTATTTTCCACTTTCCCTTATCCATAGCAGAAAATTCTTCCTTGGCGCTATGCTTTGATAAAGCGATAGGATTGCCAGGGGTGGTGTGGCCAACATCGGTAATCATGATATCATCTGTGTTATCTTCAGCAGTCTTGGCTGGGCTCGGCGTTTATCAGCCGTTTTCGCTGGGCTCAGTGGTTCAGCAGCCGGACTCATCGGATCTGTCTCCACCAGTTCAACAAAAGTATCCTGAACTTGAGGCACTGAATCATTTAAGTTAGAATCAGCATTTTGATCCAGTGGTTCAGGGGTCTTCTCTGGTTCAAACGCCGGATTATCATCAGTCGGTGTATTCAGTTTGGCCTTTTTGTTGGCTCTGGCCTTGGCCCTGAAAGGAATAGATATAAAGGTTAGTATAGCAAACTAGTATAAAGCGTCAAGAGTTAAGTTTAAAAGTGCTCACCCAGGAACAGTCTTGAGAGGAGGGAGTTGTGTGGCCGTTGACTCTCCGGATGATGAATGAGGTGTTCCCTGATAGTTTGAGTCAGGCAGATTAAGAGGTTGCCTGAAATAACCCGCCTTGGGATAAGAAGTATCAGAAATATATGAGACCTCTGATCTACGTTTCCGGGTTGGAGTGTTCGGTAAACCGGCTGAAGTAACTACTTGGCCATTGTGCGGCGAACTTCATGTTGCTGCTTCTTCAAAAGAAAGTTTGGCTCCAAGTGAGCTAGAGGGTTAGAAAATCTTACTTTACGGATTGCTTGACGGTTTTTCCGTGTTGGCAGATGATCCGAACCGGAGGAAAGAATAATTACCTCTACATCATCAGCATGGCTGGCTTCGGCGTCATCCTGATAATAGTAATTGTCAATGAGGTGTATGAAAAAAGATCAAAGAGAATCAAGTTCTACCTTTGATCCCGGATTATCCAGCTCTTCATCAACGTTTAAATCGGAGGGTTCGGCGGTTTTCTTCTTGGCAAGTCTTTTAGTAACCTTGGTCTTGGGGCGAGGCGTCTTTGCTGGTTTATCATGAGGTTTCTTCTTCCAGAACGGATCATCACCCTACCAAAGATTGACAAAGGTTGTAAGAAACAGTTAAGAATATCAGGTACAAACAGGAGTTAGGCAATTCTTACAGTTGGCGGTTTATTCAAAACGCAGAAGGGATTTAGCCTTGTTTTGCTGCAGACAACCACCGATTCATCCAATATCTTTTTAATAGCTTCAGTGACTTCAGCATCAGTCAACGGAATGTCAGTGTGTCGTTGAGGATCTTTTGAGTTCCCTGTGTACTCGCACATTAAACCGGGGCGACGTCTTAAAGGCAAAATACTCCAAGATATCCAACAATGAACAAAGTCAACTCCTGTTAAACCATTAGCCATAAAAGCTCTAGGCTTGGCGAGTTGTGGTGCGTATTTGGCCCGTTCCATTGCAGTCAACCTTTGCGGAAATGGATGTGTGTTGGTAAGCCGGTGAGGACGATAACCCGGCAGAGGATTCACATCTTCAAGGGAAGTATCTTTGCAATAGAACCAAGTCTGGTTCCAATCCTTAGGATGACTGTGATGCTTGGCGTGAGGGAACCTGATGTCTTTCCTCTTTTGAATTCAAACGCCGCCAAGTTCAGTATTGGGTCCATCTACAAATTCGGTGCAGCGGTTTAGATAGAAAAAGTCCCTAAACAGTTCAACAGTCGGTTCTTCTTGCAGATAAGCCTCACAAAACACATGAAAATTACAAATGCTGGATACCGAGTTAGGTCCAATATCTTGAGGGTGGATCTGGAAGCTAGCAAGCACATCACGAATTTTTTTGACCCGGGAGGTTTAAAACCATGGCTTAGATGATCAAAAAACACAACTATCTCGCCATCCTTGGGTGTACGAGGATTTTCCAGACCAGGGGCTTGCCAGTGGATTTCACTCTGCTTTGGTAAAGCGCCAGTGATAACACATCCTTTCAGATCTTCTTCCTTAATCCAGGATGGAACCCAGTTACAAGCATAGAAGGTCTTGGCCATTTCTTAGGCAACCTGAAGGAAGGTGTGTGCCGGTTTAAGATTCATGGTTGACAAGTATAAGGCGTTGCAGGTTAAGAGACAAAAAGGTATTCAGGCATGCAAAATTATTAAATCGGAAGTTGATGCTATTACAAATGATAAAGCAATTGGCGGTTTACAAGGGGACTAATGGTATATGGCAGGTCATTTCTAAAGGATAAACCGCCTACCTGGGCAATGAGAGTATAGATCTGAAGCTGAAAAATGACTAAGTGAGGAAGAACAAGTTTCACATTAGGATTTCAGATCTACCGCATGTCAGGAAAAGAAAATATTTAGACCTAAAGGTTAGTGCTTAGCAGTTCATGAAAGTTCCAGATCGGGTTTTTATACACAAAAGAGAAGATTTGATGGCAAAGGAAGGGTCATCATTGCTACCGCATAAGAGTATATCAGGTTTGAATCTATCCTATAAGCCTTAGTGAAGAACAGGGAAAGAACACTATGAATCTTCCATGAGCCCGTGCGAACCCTAAATGGATCCATGGAGGAAAGAAGAAGCACTCACCGAAACTGTTGAACAGCGGAGAGGCGCTGCGATTTTCTGGTATGATCAGGGTGATGCAGCGGCCAAGGTCGGGGCAGAGGTGAAGGTCGAGGGAGGCCGCAGTGCTCGAGTGCTGAGGCGAGGGGAGAAAAGGAAAGGGACCCTCGACCCTATTTATAAGACGAAGGATAAGCGACAGGTGCGGGAATCGAGGAGCCCAAAAAATGGATATGTCCTAGAGCTATCGCCTCGATTTTCGGAGGCTCATTAATAAAAGTAAGGTATATACGGTTTTTTAATGAACAGGTGACGCCATGGCGGTTTATTATAATCCTGGAAGATGACGTCATGGCGGATTACAAGGTTTACTCGAAGGCTGAAGAGGAAGATTTTCTTAAGTGTTGAAGATTGACATGAACAGGTTCAAATCAATCTGGGGCCTAATGTTGGAGATATAACTACTGAGTATAAACCATCCAGGAGGGGCCGGGTTATACCCATAAGGAGTTATTCATATTGAAGCCCATGAAGACAAGGAGCATGGCGCTTTACTATAAGAAATTTAAAGGCCCAGGGCCCAAAGGCGGGTTAGAACCCGTAGATATAAACCGCCATAAGGTGTGTAACTTGTGTTGTAAGATATGAAAGGATAGAAACCGAGCCGGACACGTTTATGAGCTGGTCGGGATTCTGTAAACCACCAGGCGTCAACCTGTGTATATAAAGGGACGACCCGGTGATGGTTTAAGGACAAGAAACGACAACTCGAGAGCCAGGCAAAGCGGATTCGCTCCCTGGTCATCAAACCCTAGCAATCCCATCATAACTGGTGTAGGCTTAACCCTCACGCAAGGGGCCGAACTAGTATAATTCCTTGTGTCCTTTGTCCGCTTTAACCCCTTTAAGCTAACTACATTGCGATGGCTCCATGACTAAGTCCTCACACTAGGACATCTGCCATGACAATCCCACGACAAATGGGATGCACATTGTTGTCCTATCCTTGGACATCCTTAGGTGCATCACCCGTTGACTTGGTTTGTGCAATTATGCTTGGCAGCGGTCTTGGCAGTATACACTTGGAAACAAGGTTGTGAACTTGCTCTTGTGTAAGGGTGTGTTGTTGATCAACAACACAAAATGTAGGCGAATGTTGTTTCTGAGCCTGTGATGTCGCTTGAAGCTACGTCAGTATTTCCCCAAAGAGGAAGGGATGATGCAGCATAGCGGTGATAGGTATTTCCCTCATATATGAAACCAAGGTTATCGAACCAGTTGAAGGAAATATGCCCTAGAGGCAATAATAAAGTTGTTATTTATATTTCCTTATATGATGATAAATGTTTATTATTCATGCTAGAATTGTATTAACCAGAAAATTAGTACATGTGTGAATACATAGACAAACAGAGTGTCACTAGTATGTCTCTACTTGACTAGCTCGTTGATCAAAGAAGGTTAAGTTTCCTAGACATGGACAAAGAGTTGTCATTTGATAAACGGGATCACATCATTAGAGAATGGTGTGATTGACTTGACCCATCCATTAGCTTAGCACTTTGACTGTTTAGTTTACTACTATTGCTTTCTCCATAACTTATACATGTTCCTATGACTATGAGATTATGCAACTCCCGAATACCGAAGGAACACTTACTGTGCTATCAAATGTCAGAACGTAAGTGGGTGACTATAAAGATTCTCTACAGGTGTCCCCGATGGTGTTTGTTGAGTTGGCACAGATTGAGATTAGGATTTTTTTTCCTCCGTGTATCGGAGAGGTATCTCTGGGCCCTCTTGGTAATGCACATCACTATAAGCCTTGCAACCAAGCTAACTAATGAGTTAGTTACTGGATGTAGCATTACGGAACAAGTAAAGAGACTTGCCGGTAACAAGATTGAACTAGGTATTGAGATACCGACGATCGAATCTCGGGCAAGTAACATACCAATGACAAAGGGAACAACGTATGTTGTTATGCGGTTTGACCGATAAAGATCTTAATAGAATATGTAGGAACCAATATGAGCATCCGGGTTCCGCTATTGGTTATTGACCGGAGATGAGTCTCGGTCATGTCTACATAGTTCTCGAACCCGTAGGGTCCGCACGCTTAACGTTCGGTGACGATCAGTATTATGAGTTTATGTGTTTTGATGTACCGAAGGTAGTTCAGAGTCCCGGATATGATCACGGACATGACGAGGAGTCTCGGAATGGTCGAGACATAAAGATCGATATATTGGAAGCCTATGTTTGGACATCGGAATGGTTCCGGGTGAGTTCGGGCATTTACCGGAGTACCGGGGGGTTACGGGAACCCCCCGGGAGTATATGGGCCTTAGTGGAAAAGGGGAGAGGAAGGGAAAGGTGGAGGGCGCGCCCCCTGCTACCTCTTGAACACTGCATTGGTTTTCACTTGAAGAGGAAAGGGTGATGCAGCAAAGTAGCGTAAGTATTTCCCTCAGTTTTTGAGAACCAAGGTATCAATCCAGTAGGAGACTACACACAAGTCCCTCGTACCTACACAAATAAATAAGAACCTCGCAACCAACGTGATAAAGGGGTTGTCAATCCCTTCACAGCTACTTACGAGAGTGAGATCTCATAGAGATAATAAGATAATTTTTGTTGGTATTTTTATGATATAGATTGAAAGTAAAGATTGCAAAGTAAATTGGAAACTTATATAATAAAAGATAGACCCGGGGGCCATAGGTTTCACTAGAGGCTTCTCTATAGATAGCATAATTATTACGGTGGGTGAACAAATTACTGTCGAGCAATTGATAGAAAAGTGCATAATTATGAGAATATCTAGGCATGATCATGTATATAGGCATCACGTCCACGACAAGTAGACCGAAACGATTCTGCATCTACTACTATTACTCCACACATTGACCACTATCCAGCATGCATCTAGAGTATTAAGTTCATAAGAACAGAGTAACGCATTAGGCAAGATGACATGATGTAGAGGGATAAACTCAAGCAATATGATATAAACCCCATCTTTTTATCCTCAGTGGCAACAATACAATACGTGCCTTGCTGCCCCTGCTGTCACTGGGAAAGGACACCGCAATATTGAACCCAAAGCTAAGCACTTCTCCCATTGCAAGAAAGATCAATCTAGTAGGCCAAACCAAACTGATAATTCGAAGAGACTTGCAAAGATAACCAATCATACATAAAAGATTTCAGAGAAGAATCAAATATTGTTCATAGATAAACTTGATCATAAACCCAAAATTCATCGGATATCAACAAACACACCGCAAAAAGAGTTATATCAAATAGATCTCCAAGAAGATCGAGGAGAACATTGTATTGAGATTCAAAGATAGAGAATAAGCCATCTAGCTAATAACTATGGACCCAAAGGTCTGTGGTAAACTACTCCAACATCATCGGAGAGGCTATGGTGTTGATGTAGAATCCCTCCGTAATTGATTGCCCCTCCGGTGGAGCTCCAGAAAAGGCCCAAGATGGGATCTCTTGGGTACAGAAGGTTGCGGCGGTGGAAATAAGGTTTCGTGGTGCTCTTGGATGTTTTCGAGGTATATGGATGAAGGAAATATGCCCTAGAGGCAATAATAAAGTTATTATTTATTTCCTTATTTCATGATAAATGTTTATTATTCATGCTAGAGTTGTATTAACCGAAAACATAATACATGTGTGAATACATGGACAAACATAGTGTCACTAGTATGCCTCTACTTGACTAGCTCATTGATCAAAGATGGTTAAGTTTCCAAACCATAGACATGAGTTGTTATTTGATCAATGGGATCACATCATTAGGAGAATGATGTGATTGACTTGACCCATTCCGTTATCTTAGCACTTGATCATTTTTGTTTACTGCTATAGCTTTCTTCATGACTTATACATGTTCTTATGACTATGAGATTATGCAACTCCCGAATACCGGAGGAACACTTTGTGTGCTACCAAATGTCACAACGTAACTGGGTGATTATAAAGGTGCTCTACAGGTGTCTCCAATGGTACTTGTTGAGTTGGCATAGATCAAGATTAGGATTTGTCACTCCGATTGTCGGAGAGGTATCTCTGGGCCCTCTCGGTAATGCACATCACTATAAGCCTTGCAAGCAATGCAACTAATGAGTTAGTTGCGGGATAGTGCATTACGAAACGAGTAAAGAGACTTGCCAGTAACGAGATTGAACTAGGTATTGGGATACCTACGATCGAATCTCGGGCAAGTAACATACCGATAACAAAGAGAACAACGTATAGTGTTATGCGGTTTGACCGATAAAGATCTTTGTAGAATATGTAGGAACCAATATTAGCATCCAGGTTCTGCTATTGGTTATTGACCAGAGACATGTCACGGTCATGTCTACATATTTCTCGAACCCGTAGGGTCCGCACGCTTAAAGTTCCGTAACGATCAGTTTTATGAGTTTATATGTTTTGATGTACTGAAGGTAGTTCGGAGTCCTGGATATGATCACGAACATGACGAGGAGTCTCGAAATGGTCGATACATGAAGATTGATATATTGGAAGCCTACATTTGGACATCGGAAGAGTTCCGAGTAAAATCGGGATTTTACCGGAGTACCAGAGGGGTTACCGGAACCCCCCGGGGGCTAATGGGCCTTGTTGGGCCATAAGGGAAAGAGAGAGGGGCCGGCCTAGGGCAGGAAGTGCGCCCCCTCCCCTCTGTACGAATTGGACTAGGAGAGGGGGGGCGGTGCCCCCCTTTCCTTCTCTTTCTCTCCCTTCCTTTCCCCCTCCTAGTAGGAGTAGGAAAGAGGGGAATCCTACTCCTACTAGGAGGAGGATTCCTCCTCCTGGTGCACCAACAAGGGCCGGCTGGCCTCCCCCTTGCTCCTTTATATACAGGGGCAGGGGGCACCTCTAGACAGACAAGTTGATCACAAAGATCTCTCCCAGCCATGTGCGGTGCCCACTCCACCATAATCCACCTCGGTCATATGGTTGTCGCTGTATTGTATGCAATGCAATCGCCCTGTAATTGCTTTACTTTATCACTAAGCGGTAGCGATTGTCGGTGTACTAAAGTAGGGGTACCCTTAGTACCCCGAACTTGTGCACGGGCAGTTGCAGCGTCCCGCGACAAGGCCTGCCAGGTGACCGCCAAGACCCTCCGTGGTCCCTTTGAAGACCATTCAAGAACAAAGTACTCAAGACAAGACCCCGGCAAGAGAAGCTTGCCGGGAAGAAGGCAAGACCCCGGCAAGAGGAGCTTGCCGGGAAGGCCATAAGAAGCATCCCAAGGCCCCGGCAAGAGGCGCTTGCTGGGAAGGCCATCCAAGGCATTCCAAGGAACTTGCCGCGGCGCGCTACGCGCCCCGGCAGGGCCCGATGAGCGACAAGCTCCCGGAAGCGATGACTCGGCGGCCGCGGCGAGGCGCTTGCCACGGCAAGCCCCCACTCCACGCCCGCGCTCCAGCACATCCACCCACGTGTCGCTCCGGGGCCCCTCCCAAGCGCACGAGGCAGGAGGCTGTGCAGCTAGGGGCGTGCGGTGGCACGCAGGCGCTGACAAGACAACCATCGTGGCAAGACGGTGGCGTCCCTAGCGGTCCCTTTCGGGGCTGTCTAGGCGACACAGACGGGCATTTAATGCCCTTGTCCCCTGCCGTCAGGGTTAGGTATGATAACACTGTAGCCGCTAGCTGTGCCTACTACTGCACCTAGCTGTGCCTACCCACGGCACCCTTTCCACTTTTGCCCTCCGTTGCCCTATGTCGGTAACCCCTTGAGCATATAAAAGGAGGCCCGGGGCAACGTAGAGAGGGGTTCAGCAATTCCACACACTCACGCTCGATCTCGCTCCCGAGCTAGAAATCAATACCAATCCACAAAGCAGGAGTAGGGTTTTACGCATCCGCGCGGCCCGAACCTGGGTAAATCGCTCGCGTGCTTCGCTTTGATTTACTCCTCGCACGACCAAACCGCCCGCACGCTTCGCCTCGATCTGCTCTTTGCGCGACCTCCGCCCCCCGCCGAACCAAAAGGGACCCGGTCCGCCGACAAGTTCACAAAGTGGGCGGAAGTGGAACCAGTGAGGAAGGTGACCGCACAGTCAGCCATCAAGTTCTTCAGGTCGATTGTCTGCCGCCTCGGGATCCCTAACCGGATAATCACCGACAACGGCACACAGTTCACGAGCCACGCCTTCATGCAGTACGTCCAAGATCTCGGCACCAAGGTCTGCTTCGCTTCTGTTGCTCACCCAAAAAGCAACGGTCAAGCGGAAAGGGCAAACGCCGAGGTGCTGCGCGGGCTCAAGACCAGAACTTTCGACAGGCTGCACAAGTGTGGAAGAAACTGGATCGAGGAGCTACCGGTGGTTCTTTGGTCGATCAGAACGACGCCAAATCGAGCCACTGGACAGACACCCTTTGCTCTAGTCTATGGAGCAGAGGCAGTTACCCCCACAGAACTCGTATACGGGTCACTTCGAGTGCTCGCTTACGATGAGCTTGAGCAAGAGCGGCTGCGGCAAGATGACGCGCTGCTCCTTGAGGAAGATCGTCTCCAGGCTGCTGTGCGAGCTGCTCGCTACCAGCAAGCTCTGCGCCGCTACCACAGCCGCAGAGTCAATGCCAGGAGTCTCGAGGAAGGCGACCTTGTTCTTCGGCGCGTTCAGTCGGCCAAGAATTCCAACAAGTTGACGCCGAAGTGGGAAGGCCCTTACCGGGTGAAACGAGTCACAAGGCCTGGCGCTGTCCGCCTTGAGACCGAAGATGGCATTCCAGTGAGCAACTCCTGGAACATCGAGCATCTTCGTAAGTTTTACCCGTAAGGCGCGGTTGTCGGGCCCTGCCCGGCAACCACCTTTCTGTACGAGTCTTGCCGCTGTTGCATGTAATCCTCTATACAGAGCCAGGCGCAGACCCTGAGCACCAGAAAATGAAGCGCTGCATACCCCGGGGGCTATAGCATGCATGCTAGGTTGAGTCTGAGTCTCGTCCTTGGTTAGGGTCAATAGTCCCTAACAGCGGCTAACCCCTAGCTTAGAGGTCGAGTGTCCGTCCCTTTGCTTTTCCTTCGTTCGCAGGGCTCGCACGTCCTGGCCAGACCACCTGGAGACGAAAAGGAGAAGAAGGGCGCGCCGGCACCTGGGCCCCGGCAAGAACGCCGGGGGCTGCGAATGCCAAGATGTCACCCCCGGCAAGCCAGAGTTGCCGGGGGCTGCGATATCAGATAAGTTTTCCATCCCTCTTCATGCATCCTCTTATGGACTGGGGAATGTGAAACCGCGTTTCTTCCCGTAAACTGCCGTGCTCCCCCGACTCTAGGCCCTGGAGCGCGTTCCCGGGGCCAAGTTTGGTCGTAGCCGCGACAGCAAAGGGATGAAACGAGGAGGCCGCACCTACCTCGTTCCCGCCTCCGTCAAAGGCGTGAGAGCGGTCGAAGCGACGTGGGAAGGCGGCAGGGCCTGTTGCCGGGAATGTCTGTCCGAAGGATACTAAGGAGTTGTTCCTTGGCGTGGGTTCAACCCGCGAGGCAAATAACCCGGCAAACATCCCCTTTTCATTAAAAAACATCCCATACAGGTACAGTCCATAGAGGATGAAAAACATGAAAGAGAGGATTACAAGTTTTAGATACAGCTAAGGCCCGAAGGCTTACAATTAAAAAGATAAGGTGCCCGTAATCCCTTTCCTGTCCCTCTCTTCAGGAGGTAGGTCAAGGAGGCGAAAAGGGGAAAGGGGCGCCAAGGCCAGCTACAGGTGCCAGAAGACACCAAGAGAACATCCCGGGGGCCGGACGGTGATGGCGACGCCGGGAGAAGGGTGCGAAGGAGGGGCGGCAGGACGTCAGCACGCTGTCGAGGGCACCACGCCCTCGTACTCCGACTTGACGGCCTTGTCGCCAGCCCTCTTCCCCTTCCGCGGCCTCCCTACGCCAGCCGCCCAAGGAGACGCCCCGGGGAGTTCAAGAAGCCGGCGCCGCGGATGATAGGGTCGCCGATGCCGCACGAGACGGCGCCCGACACCTAGTCGGAGCCGCCGTCCTGCCGCCCGCCACCCTCACCATCACTGCCACTCTCCTCCTCGTCACTCTCGCTCGAGGAGGAGCCTTCGCTATCGGAGGAGCTGTCCACGCAGCACTTCGCCCGGGTGCCGAAGCACCCGAAGACCTTGACAGAGAGGAGATCGCCCTCCATCAGCTTAAAATGGAGGGTGAACCCCTCCATCAGGCTGTGGATGCGGGTGAACGTCTTCCACCCTCGATCGAGATACATCACACTAGGGGCTGGGAACACCACGCGGACTCGCGTGCCGCTGATCCCACAGCCCCTCGTGTGTAATCTCAGAGTTTCGGGCGGGTCCGACTCCATCACGCTCGCGAACGGAGCTGGAAGCCGGAGGCGACGACGAGGCGCCCGGCGCAGCTTGACGAAGAACTCGCAAGGGTTGTCCCCTATATGGACCGCCGCGGGGGGACGGGCCGCCGGCGGGGGCGAAGCTGGCGCGTCGCCCCGTCCGCCTCTCCCCCGAGCGCCTCGACCTCGTCCTCGACCTCGTCCACGACCTCGCCCCCTCCCTCTTCCCCTTATGGATGGCTCTGCCACCATGAGCGAGGAAGAGGGGATGGTGCGCTGTCTGGCGGCGACCCTCGCCGCCACCGATGAAGGCCCAGGATTCCCTTTCTCCATGGCGAATGAGAGAAAGGGGAGGAGAAGCTGAAGAAAGGAGGAGACGAGAGGGTGCAGGCTTCGGTGCTCCCTTCCCGCTCCTTATAAAGGAGCGAAGTGGGAGCCCAGCCGCCCCGCTCGGCGAATCAAGGCACGGGAAGAGCAGGGAGGCGGGCCGACCCGCCCCCTCTGCTCGCAACGGCCCAGGTTCCCGCTCCCGCCGTCCGCGATCCCAAGTGCATGGGAGCCGCGTGGCGGAGATGCAGAACTGAGGCGACGGATGGGGCGGCCTCGCCCTACCCCGTAATCTCGGGGAGTGGGCGCTTCGAAAACCGCACGCCGGCCCCGTCCAGTAAATGCGCCACGCCCCCACGCCTATCTCCGCTTGGAGAAGAGGGCGTGGGCTGTTCCCCTTCATCATGGCTTGACGCACGCTCGTGGGGCTCAGCCCCGCGCGCCCGCGCCGCCCACGTCACCCACGACGCCGCGTTTGACGCGTGCCGTTCCGGGCGTGCGCGATGGAAGCGGAGGGACGTGCGGCATGACCTAGGCCGCGCGTGCCCGTGCACTGTTTTGGGCCTGACCCAACAGCGCTCGGCACCGTGTCTGGCCCAGGCCCGGGGGCTCCTGTCGGTGTACTAAAGTAGGGGTACCCTTAGTACCCCGAACTTGTGCACGGGCAGTCGCAGCGTCCCGCGGCAAGGCCTGCCAGGTCACCGCCAAGACCCTCCGTGGTCCCTTTGAAGACCATTCAAGAACAAAGTACTCAAGACAAGACCCCGGCAAGAGGAGCTTGCCGGGAAGAAGGCAAGACCCCGGCAAGAGGAGCTTGCCGGGAAGGCCATCAGAAGCATCCCAAGGCCCCGGCAAGAGGCGCTTGCCGAGAAGGCCATCCAAGGCATTCCAAGGAACTTGCCGCGGCGCGCTACACGCCCCGACAAGGCCCGGTGAGCGACAAGCTCCCGGAAGCGACGAGTCGGCGGCCGCAGCAAGGCGCTTGCCGCGGCAAGCCCCCACTCCACGCCCGCGCTCCAGCACATCCACCCACGTGTCGCTCCAGGGCCCCTCCCAAGCGCACGTGGCAGGAGGCTGTGCAGCTAGGGGCGTGCGGTGGCACGCAGGCACTGACAAGACAACCATCATGGCAAGACGGTGGCGTCCCTAGCGGTCCCTTTCGGTGCTGTCTAGGCGACACCGACGGGCATTTAATGCCCTTGTCCCCTGCCGTCAGGGTTAGGTATGATAACACTGTAGCCGCTAGTTGTGCCTACTACAGCACCTAGCTGTGCCTACCCACAGCACCCTTTTCCACTTTTGCCCTCCGTTGCCCTATGTCGGTAACCCCTTGAGCATATAAAAGGAGGCCCGGGGCAACGTAGAGAGGGGTTCAACAATTCCACACACTCACGCTCGATCTTGCTCCCGAGCTAGAAATCAATACCAATCCACAAAGCAGGAGTAGGGTTTTACGCATCCGTGCGGCCCGAACCTGGGTAAATCGCTCGCGTGCTTCGCTTCGATTTACTCCTCGCACGACCAAACCGCCCGCGCGCTTCGCCTCGATCTGCTCTTTGCGCGACCTCCGCCCCCCGCCGAACCAAAAGGGACCCGGTCCGCCGGTCCCATAGGTGCCCGTGGATCAGCAGCCCCGGCATCTCTGGCGCCATTGACGGAGGCGGGAACGAGGTAGGTGCGGCCTCCTCGTTTCATCCCTTTGCTGTCGCGGCTACGACCAAACTTGGCCCCGGGAACGCGCTCTAGGGCCTAGAGTCGGGGGAGCACGGCAGTTTACGGGAAGAAACGCGGTTTCACATTCCCCAGTCCATAAGAGGATGCATGAAGAGGGATGGAAAACTTATCTGATATCGCAGCCCCCGGCAACTCTGGCTTGCCGGGGGTGACATCTTGGCATTCGCAGCCCCCGGCGTTCTTGCCGGGGCCCAGGTGCCGGCGCGCCCTTCTTCTCCTTTTCGTCTCCAGGTGGTCTGGCCAGGACGTGCGAGCCCTGCGAACGAAGGAAAAGCAAAGGGACGGACACTCGACCTCTAAGCTAGGGGTTAGCCGCTGTTAGGGACTATCGACCCTAACCAAGGACGAGACTCATACTCAACTTAGCATGCATGCTATAGCCCCCGGGGTATGCAACGCTTCATTTTCTGGTGCTCAGGGTCTGCGCCTGGCTCTGTACAGAGGATTACATGCAATAGCGGCAAGACTCGTACAGAAAGGTGGTTGCCGGGCAGGGCCCGACAACAGCGCCTTACGGGTAAAACTTACAAAGATGCTCGATGTTCCAGGAGTTGCTCACTGGAATGCCATCTTCGGTCTCAAGGCGGACAGCGCCAGGCCTTGTGACTCGTTTCACCCGGTAAGGGCCTTCCCACTTCGGCGTCAACTTGTTGGAATTCTTGGCTGACTGAACGCGCCGAAGAACAAGGTCGCCTTCCTCAAGACTCCTGGCATTGACTCTGCGGCTGTGGTAGCGGCGCAGAGCTTGCTGGTAGCGAGCAGCTCGCACAGCAGCCTGGAGACGATCTTCCTCAAGGAGCAGCGCGTCATCTTGCCGCAGCCGTTCTTGCTCAAGCTCATCGTAAGCGAGCACTCGAGGTGACCCGTATACGAGTTCCGTGGGGGTAACTGCCTCTGCTCCATAGACTAGAGCAAAGGGTGTCTGTCCAGTGGCTCGATTTGGCGTCGTTCTAATCGACCAAAGAACCACCGGTAGCTCCTCGATCCAGTTTCTTCCACACTTGTGCAGCCTGTCGAAAGTTCTGGTCTTGAGCCCGCGCAGCACCTTGGTGTTTGCCCTTTCCGCTTGACCGTTGCTTTTTAGGTGAGCAACAGAAGCGAAGCAGACCTTGGTGCCGAGATCTTGGACGTACTACATGAAGGCGTGGCTCGTGAACTGTGTGCCGTTCTCGGTGATTATCCGGTTAGGGATCCCGAAGCGGCAGACAATCGACCTGAAGAACTTGACGGCTGACTGTGCGGTCACCTTCCTCACTGGTTCCACTTCCGGCCACTTTGTGAACTTGTCGATTGCGACGTACAAGTACTCAAAGCCCCCGACAGCTCGGGGGAAGGGGCCGAGGATGTTGAGCCCCCAGACCGAAAATGGCCAGGATAAAGGGATCGTCTGGAGAGCTTGAGCTGGCTGGTGTATCTGCTTGGAATGGAACTGGCACGCTTCACACTTGGTTACTTGTGTAGTTGCATCCTGGAGGGCTGTTGGCCAGAAGAAACCTTGCCGGAATGCTTTGCCGACGAGTGCTCTTGCGCCAATGTGGTGACCACATATGCCTCCGTGTATCTCTGCCAACAGCTTCTGTCCGTCTTCCCGGGGAATGCACCTCAATTTCACACTGTTGAGTCTTCTTCTGTACAGCGTCTTGTCGACGAACTGGTACATACTTGACTGCCAGGCTACTCTTTCGGCTTCTTCTTGCTCTTCGGGAAGTTCTCCTGTCTGAAGGAAACGGACAATCTGCTGCGCCCATGTTGGAGCCTGTGGCTCGACAACAAGGACTAAAGGCGACTCTGCTGCCGCGGGAACATCTGCTTCTACGGCGAGAAGCTGTGTCTCTGCCGGAGCTTGACGTTCCGCGTCAAGCTTGCCGGGAGCTTCAGCTTCAACGGAACAAACCCTAGGGCTTGCCGGAGCATCTGGCTCCCCGGCGCTCTTGGCGTTGATCTTGGAGGTTGCTGCGGGAATATCTGCTTCTACAGCGAGAAGCTGTGTCTCTGCCGGAGCGTGACATTCCGCGACAAGCTTGCCGGGAGCTTTTGCTTCAACGGAACAAGCCCTAGGGCTTGCCGGAGCAGACTACTCCTCAGCGCCTTCGGTGTTGATCTTGGGGACCTTCTTGGCGGCGGCTTCGGGAAGCTCTGCCGGTAGGTAGTCACTAGGAATCAACTTCCTCTTCTTGCTTTGTCTAGTTGATGGTGTCACGGATGGTTGAGTCAGCTTGAGCACAAAGGTCCCTGGTTCCATAGGTAACTTAAGTGCGGCGCATTTCGACAGGCCATCTGCAATGGCGTTCTGAGTTCTCAGAACGTGCTCCATTTGTAGGCCGTCAAAGCGCTCTTCTAGATTTCTCACTTCGTCGACGTAAGCTTCCATCAACGGACTCTGATAATTCTTGTTTACTTGGCGGACGACAAGCTGTGAGTCACCCCTGACAATGAGCTTCTTAATCCCAAGGTCTGCCGCGATCCTGAGACCGGCAAGCAATCCCTCATACTCTGCAGTATTGTTTGTTGCTTGCTCCTTGGGAAAGTGCATCTGGACTATGTACTTGAGGTGCTCTCCGGTGGGCGCGCTAAGCAGCACACCAGCGCCGGCGCCTTGTAGCGAGAAGGCGCCATCAAAGTACATCAGCCACTCTTTGCTCGCTTCTTTGTCAGGGATGCTCGTCTCCGGAATTTCTTCGTCCGGAGTTGGCGTCCATTCCGCTATGAATTCTGCCAATGCTCTGCTCTGGATAGTTGAAGTGCTTTCAAACTTGAGACCAAAGCTTGACAGTTCCAGTGCCCACTCAGCAATCCTGCCTGTCGCTTCTGGATTCTGCAGTATCCTCTTCAGCGGAAAGCGAGTGACCACTGTGATCTCATGTGCTTGGAAGTAATGGCGCAGCTTTCTCGAGGCCATGAGAAGGCCGAAAAGCAGTTTCTGCACACCAGAGTACCTTGACCTAGCCCCCTGCAAGAGGGAACTGACAAAGTAAACTGGGCGCTGCACCATTTTCTTCCGTATCTCCTCGTGTATCAGCGCGGGTTCATCTTTGTCGGGACCAGAGCTTGTCGGGGAAGCCCCCTGCTTGTCGCTGGATGCGCTTGCCGCGGTTGCTGGCTCATCATCCGCCTCCCTCTCTGCCACTAACGCAGCACTAACCACTTGATTGGTTGCCGCTATGTACAGCAGCAACTTCTCTTGCGGTTTAGGTGCGACAAGTATTGGAGGGGAGGACAGGTATCTCTTCAGGTCTTGCAGCGCAGCCTCCGCTTCCGGAGTCCATTTCATTGGACCTGCCTTTTTCAATGATTTGAAAAATGGCAGGGCACGCTCAGCAGACCGAGAGATGAACCTTCTGAGAGCAGCCACGCAACCGGCAAGTTTCTGTACATCCTTGACGCGCTTCGGTGCTTCAATCTGCTCAATGGCCTTGATCTTGTCAGGATTGGCTTCAATCCCCCGCTGAGACACGAAGAACCCGAGAAGCTTGCCGGAGGGAACTCCAAACACACACTTCTCTGGGTTGAGCTTGAGGCTGATCTTGCGCAGATTTGCAAAAGTCTCGTCCAAGTCTTGGATCAGGGTTGCTCTGTCCTTGCTCTTGACCACTATATCATCCATGTAGGCTTCCACATTTCTGTGTATTTGTGGCTCAAGAGCAAAATGGACTACTCTTGCAAATGTCGAACCAGCATTTTTTAATCCGAAAGGCATCCGTACGAAACAGTACGTGCCACATGGAGTAATAAATGCGGTCTTCTCTTCATCCTCCTCTGCCATGAAGATCTGATGATACCCGGAGTACGCATCAAGAAACGAAAGCAAATCACATCCAGCTGTGGAGTCAACAATCTGGTCAATGCGCGGCAAAGGAAATGGCTCTTTGGGACAAGCTTTGTTAACATCGGTGAAATCGATGCAAAGCCTCCATTTCCCGTTTGCCTTGCACACGACTACAGGATTGGCCAACCACGTGGGATGGAGCACTCCTCTGACGAGGCCTGCTGCTTCCAGTTTCTTGATTTCCTCCGCAATGAATTCTTGGCGCTCCACCGCCTGCTTCCGGACTTTCTGCTTGACGGGCCGCGCATGAGGACAGACGGCAAGGTGGTGCTCAATCACTTTCCTGGGAACACCGGGGATGTCAGACGGTTGCCATGCAAACACGTCGACGTTCGCCCGCAGGAAAGCAACGAGCGCGCTTTCCTATTTAGGGTCAAGCGTGGCACTGATGGTGAAGGTACCACCAGCGCCATCCTCCTTGGCGGACACCTTCTTCGTCTCTGGCGGAGCCGCCATTGTCTTCTTGTGCTTGCCGGTGAAGCTCGATGGTACGTCCTCGACGGCAGCACAGCACTCCGAAGAGGTGCGCTTGCTGGAGTGGGCACCAGAGCTTTTTCCGGACTTGGTCTTCTTGCCGGTGGAGCTCGATGGTGCGTCCTCGACGGCAGCGCAGCACTCCGAAGAGGTGCGCTTGCCGGAGTGGGCATCAGAGCTCTTGCCGGACTTGGTCCTCCCGGAGCTCGATGGTGCGTCTTCAACGGTAGCGCACCTCTTCTCGTGCGGCACCGGTGACCCTATCATCCGCGGCGCCGGCTTCTTGAACTCCTCGGGGGCGTCTCCTTGGGCGGCTGGCGTAGGGAGGCCGCGGAAGGGGAAGAGGGCTGGCGACAAGGCCGTCAGGTCGGAGTACGAGGGCGTGGTGCCCTCGACAGCGTGCTGACGTCCTGCCGCCCCCCCTTCGCTTCGGCGAGCTGCTCCCGCTCCTCCGCCAGGGATCGGAGAGCTTCCCGGTGGAAACCCCCAAGCTCGTCTATGCGCTTCTCAATGTCTGCTCCCGCCTTCGCGACAAGCGCCTCGCGGATTCCAGCTTGGCTTGTCGCGCGCGGTAGAGCGACATCAACCTACACAGCAGACGCTCCTCTTCGGGCTCGTTGCTGCTGCTGCTCGGCGCATCGACCAGCTTCAGACCCACGGAGGCAAGCACTTCCCCGTCGAAGGCCTCCCCCTCGACCGGTGCCCTGGAGCTTGACGCCCAGGGGAGGTTGATGAAGACGCCCTCGCCGGCTTTCAAGTAAACGCCCGGCTGGGGCTCCTCGGTGCTTGATGCTGCGGCCCCGGCGGGCGGGTCGGCGGTCGGTGCAGCGCCTGGCGCTCCTGCGGCCTCTGGGCCGTCAGTACGATCGCCAGATCCCTCGCCAGCCGCCGCGGCGCTGGCCTTGGTGGCCTCGGCGCCGGCGACGTCCCCAGCGCCGGCAGCTTCGTCGGCGGCGACCTCTGTTTCCATCCGCTCCGTAGCGGATGGATCTGATGGCCGGCAAAGGGGGGAAGAGTCAAGAAAAATCCAGCAAAAACTCAAGAAGATCAGAAGAAGAACCCAAGGGAAGTTTCGAAGCAAGAAGATTACCTGTGCTGGGCTCGGTGGCCACGGTCTCTGCCGCTGGGGGGATGCTGGTGCCGTTCCTTGGCGGATAGCTTCCCCTTGCCGGAGAGCCGCCCCTTGCCGGAGAATCTCTTGCCAGAGAATTTCCCCTGGGCGGCGTAGTTGAAGCAGATGGCATGCCGGGGGCTGTCTCCGGACGCTCCTGGTGAGGCTGCTCTGCTCCTACGCAAGTCAACAAGCAGATATCAGCAAAGACAAGTACCCATGCGCGCCTCACCGCGGCAAATAGTTCACACACTTACGCTGGGGGCTGCCATGGAGGAAAGTCGCCAGGTCCGACAAGGTTGTCTCGGGCGCGCCACCTGTTGTCGCAGTGGGCACGTCCTCGATGATGACCGCCGGGGCCTTAGCTCTCTTTGCCGCTCTCTGGGCCAGAGTCCTAAAAAGGGGCAGGTTCAGGGAAAAGCAATTGAGAAACAAGAACAACAGCAAAAAACTGAAGAAATGCGAGTGCAGCAAGAGAAGCTTACTCTTCTTCATCCTCCTCGTCGGAGCTCAGCGCGGAGAAGTCGAAGCCCGGCACGCTCCCAGAGCGAGGAGGTGGAGGAGAAGCTTCCCTTGGCCGCTTAGCAGGAGCAATGGTGGCGGTCTGAGAAGACCCCGCCCCGACAGTCGGCGCGGCACGGGAAGCAGCAGGGACCGAAGCGGTGGTCCGGCTAGACCCCGCTCCAGTTGCCGTCGTAGCATGAGGCGCTCCCACGGCGACGGGGTTTGCCGCGGTCGAGCGCGTCACGCGGCGTGGTGACTGTTGACCCGCTTGCCGCTCTGCCACGTCGCCAACCTTGCGGAGACGCCTTCTGGGCAGCGTTGGGGGCTCTGCTTCTGGTGGGCTGTCCGGAGGCAAGGAGGAAGAGGAGTCGATTTGCCGCGAGCTGCCCGTATCTTTGGCAGGCTCGCCCGGCTCGGCATCTTGCCCGGCAAGCCCCTCCTTGCCGGCAGGCTCCCCTTGCTCGCCACAGCTCGCCACTTCTGTCGCGTCTGCTTCCGCGGTGGTGAACCCAAACTCGCCCGCGGCTGCGGCTGCCGCCGCCTCCTCCAGCCTGGTGGCGATGCGCGCCATCTCCGCGTCGGTGGTGTCGCGGGTAAGGCCGTCCTTCTCGTCGGCACGAACTGCCACTTCCACCAAGTTGTCGAAGAAGTGCTGCACGACCTCGTCGGCAGGCTCCTGCGAAGTTGGCACAATCCCGTGCGAGTCGCATTCCGGCATCATTGCACGGATGCGGTCGAGCGCGGAGTTGTTGCACAAAGGCACGACGCCCCCCGGCAACCTGAACACCTCGGGATGCTGGGGGTCATATCTGAACAGCTCCTGCAGCATCGCATGGAGCTCCAGAACTGTGAAGTTGTAGTTGAGGCCCGGCCGCAGCCTCATAATGTCCGCCGCGTTCTTGAACTCCCAAGTTGGCCTCCTCCGCTCTTGCAGGGGGGCGATGCGGCGGCGGAGGAAGTCTGCGCCAACCGCGCCGACAGTGAGCCCGGCATTCCGGAGGCGCAGGATCCTGGTGACGGTGATCCCCAGCCTGTCGTCCTCCGGGGCCAGGTCGCTCCAGTCGTCGCCGCGCGCCACCGGGGTTTGGCGCCGGGCGGTGAAAGGCTGCGGACTCTCCTCGACAATCCAGCACCAATCAGCCCTCCACTCCTCCCACTTGCCGCGGAACTCTCCCTCCAGGTAGGCCTCCTTCTTGCCGGTCCTCGAGATCCAGGCGATCCCGCCGGATAGAGGCTCTCCTCTCTCTACTCGAGGAGTGAAGAAATGGCGGAAGAGGGCTACGTTGGGAAGAACTCCGACGAAGTTTTCGCAGAGATGCGCGAAAACTGCCATCGTCAGAACGGCGTTGGGGGTGAAGTCGAGGAGGTGGAATCCATAGGTGTTCATGATGTCGCAGAAGAAATCAGAGAAGGGCGAGCAGAGCCCGCAATGGAAGAACAACGCAAAGAAGGCGTACCCATTTGGGGCAGTCTTACAGGCGGCGGCGGGGAGAACCCTTGTGCGCGGATGCGCGCGCGTCTCCGCCGACCAGAACAGAGAATAGTCCGCCCTCAGCTCCTTCGCGCCGAGCCTGGGGGGGAAAACGGCCCGCGTCTTCCGCAGCGCCGCGAGCCGCTGCGCCTCGGTCGTCTTCACGGTCTTTCCCCTGCCGGCTTTCGGAGCCATGGTGGAAGCAGTGGAGGGGGTCGACGGCGTTGGTGGTGCTGGCGGCGGTGGAGGGCGAAGCGCTGCTCTCTCTCTCTCTCAGCTTTGGGGAGGCGAGGGAGCGGCGGAAATTTCTGAGATTGGGAACGGCAACGGGTGAATGGCCCGACTGCCCCTGTTTCCCCTGCTTATAAGGGGGGAGGGGGCGGACGTTCCACATTTCGAGAAAAGGAACCCCCACGACCTCTCCCACGACGCCGCATTCAACGCGTGCCGTTCGGGGGGAGGGCGCGGGGGAAGCGGAGGAAGATTCGGCGTAGCCTAGGCCGCGCGTGCCCGTGCACTATTTTGGACCTGGCCCAACAGCGCTCGGCACCGTGTCTGGCCCAGGCCCGGGGGCTCCTGTCGGTGTACTAAAGTAGGGGTACCCTTAGTACCCCGAACTTGTGCACGGGCAGTTGCAGCGTCCCGCGACAAGGCCTGCCAGGTGACCGCCAAGACCCTCCGTGGTCCCTTTAAAGACCATTCAAGAACAAAGTACTCAAGACAAGACCCCGGCAAGAGAAGCTTGCCGGGAAGAAGGCAAGACCCCGGCAAGAGGAGCTTGCCGGGAAGGCCATCAGAAGCATCCCAAGGCCCCGGCAAGAGGCGCTTGCCGGGAAGGCCATCCAAGGCATTCCAAGGAACTTGCCGCGGCGCGCTACGCGCCCCGGCAAGGCCCGATGAGCGACAAGCTCCCGGAAGCGACGAGTCGGCGGCCGCGGCGAGGCGCTTGCCGCAGCAAGCCCCCACTCCACGCCCGCGCTCCAGCACATCCACCCACGTGTCGCTCCGGGGCCCCTCCCAAGCGCACGTGGCAGGAGGCTGTGCAGCTAGGGGCGTGCGGTGGCATGCAGGCGCTGACAAGACAACCATCGTGGCAAGACCGTGGCGTCCCTAGCGGTCCCTTTCGGTGCTGTCTAGGCGACACAGACGGGCATTTAATGCCCTTGTCCTCTGCCGTCAGGGTTAGGTATGATAACACTGTAGCCGCTAGCTATGCCTACTACTGCACCTAGCTGTGCCTACCCACGGCACCCTTTCCACTTTTGCCCTCCGTTGCCCTATGTCGGTAACCCCTTGAGCATATAAAAGGAGGCCCGGGGCAACGTAGAGAGGGGTTCAGCAATTCCACACACTCACGCTCGATCTCGCTCCCGAGCTAGAAATCAATACCAATCCACAAAGCAGGAGTAGGGTTTTACGCATCCGTGCGGCCCGAACCTGGGTAAATCGCTCGCGTGCTTCGCTTTGATTTACTCCTCGCACGACCAAACCGCCCGCGCGCTTCGCCTCGATCCGCTCTTTGCGCGACCTCCGCCCCCCGCCGAACCAAAAGGGACCCGGTCCGCCGGTCCCATAGGTGCCCGTGGATCAGCAGCCCCGGCAGCGATAGTCGTATAAGCAATAGTTGGCGAGACAACAATGATGCTACGATGGAGATCAAGGTGTCGCGCCGGTGACGATGGTGATCATGACGGTGCTTCGGAGATGGAGATCACAAGCACGAGATGATGATGGACATATCATATCACTTATATTGATTGCATGTGATGTTTATCTTTTATGAATCTTATTTTGCTTTGATTGACGGTAGCATTATAAGATGATCTCTCACTATATTTCAAGATAAAAGTGTTCTCCCTGAGTATGCACCATTGCCAAAGTTCGTCGTGCCAAGACACCACGTGATGATCGGGTGTGATAAGCTCTAAGTCCATCTACAACGGGTGCAAGCTAGTTTTGCACACGCAAAATACTCGGGTTAAACTTGACGAGCCTAGCATATACAGATATGGTCTCGGAACACTGAGACCGAAAGGTCGAGCGTGAATCATATAGTAGATATGATCAACATAATGATGTTCACCATTGAAAACTACTCCATTTTACGTGATGATCGGTTATGGTTTAGTTGATATGGATCACGTTATCACTTGGATGATTAGAGGGATGTCTATCTAAGTGGGAGTTCTTAAGTCATATGATTAATTAAACTTAAATTTGTCATGAACTTAGTACCTGGTAGTATTTGGTTGTCTATGTTGATTGTAGATAGATGGCCCGTGCTGTTGTTCCGTTGAATTTTAATGCGTTCCTTGAGAAAGCAAAGTTGAAAGATGATGGTAGCAATTACACGGACTTGGTCCATAACTTGAGGATTATCCTCATTGCTCCACAGAAGAATTACGTCCTGGAAGCACCACTGGGTGCCAGGCCTGCTGCTGATGACGTTAAGAACATCTGGCAGAGTAAAGCTGATGACTACTCGATAGTTCAGTGTGCCATGCTTCACGGCTTAGAACCGGGACTTCAACGATGTTTTGAACGTCATAGAGCATATGAGATGTTCCAGGAGTTGAAGTTAATATTTCAAGCAAATGCCCGGATTGAGAGATATGAAGTCTCCAATAAGTTCTATAGCAGCAAGATGGAGGAGAATAGTTCTGTCAGTGAGCATATACTCAAAATGTCCGGGTATCATAATCAGTTAACTCAACTGGGAGTTAATCTTCCTGTTGATAGTGTCATTGACAGAGTTCTTCAATCACTGCCACCAAGCTACAAAAGCTTCATGATGAGCTATAATATGCAAGGGATGAATAAGACAATTCCCGAGCTCTTCGCGATGCTAAAGGCTGTTGAGGTAGAAATCAAAAAGGAGCATCAAGTGTTGATGGTTAACAAAACCACCAGTTTCAAGAAAAAGGGTAAAGGGAAGAAGAAGGGGAACTTCAAGAAGAACAGCAAACAAGTTGCTTCTCAGGAGAAGAAACCCAAATTTGGACCTAAGCCTGAGACTGAGTGCTTCTACTGCAAACAGACTGGTCACTGGAAGCGGAACTGCCCCAAGTATTTGGCGGGTAAGAAGGATGGCAAGGTGAACAAAGGTATATGTGATATACATGTTATTGATGTGTATCTTACAAGAGCTCGCAGTAGCACCTGGGTATTTGATACTGGTTTTGTTGCTAATATTTGGATCTCGAAACAGGGACTATGGATTATGCAGAGACTGGCTAAGGACGAGGTGACGATGGGCGTGGGAAATGGTTCCAAAGTCGATGTGATTGCCGTCGGCACGCTACCTCTACATGTACCTTCGGGATTAATTTTAAACCTAAATAATTGTTATTTGGTGCCAGTGTTAAGCATGAACATTATATCTGGATCTTGTTTGACGCGAGATGGTTATTCATTTAAATTTGAGAATAATGGTTGTTCTATTTATATGAGTAATATCTTTTATGGTCATGCACCCTTGAGGAGTGGTCTATTTTTGTTGAATATCGATAGTAGTGATACACATATTCATAATGTTGAAGCCAAAAGATGCAGAGTCGATAATGATAGTGCAACTTACTTGTGGCACTGCCATTTGGGTCATATTGGTATAAAGCGCATGAAGAAACTCCATACTGATGGACTTTTGGAATCACTTCATTATGAATCACTTGGTACTTGCGAACCATGCCTTATGGGCAAGATGACAAAAACGCCGTTCTCCAGAACTATGGAGCGAGCAACAGATTTGTTGGAAATCATACATACTGATGTATGTGGTCCGATGAATATTGAGCCTCGCGGCGGGTATCGTTATTTTCTCACCTTCACAGATGATTTGAGGAGATATGGGTATATCTACTTGATGAAACATAAGTCTGAAACATTTGAAAAGTTCAAAGAATTTCAGGGTGAAGTGGACAATCATCGTAACAAGAAAATAAAGTTTCTACGATCTGATCGTGGAGGAGAATATTTGAGTTACAAGTTTGGTCTACATTTGAAACAATGCGGAATAGTCTCGCAACTCACGCCACACGGAACACCATAGCGTAATGGTGTGTCCGAACGTCGTAATCATACTTTACTAGATATGGTGCAATCTATGATGTCCCTTACTGATTTACCGCTATCGTTTTGGGGTTATGCTTTAGAGACGACTGCATTGACGTTAAATAGGGCACCATCAAAATCCGTTGAGACGACGCCTTATGAACTATGGTTTGGCAAGAAACCAAAGTTGTCGTTTCTTAAAGTTTGGGGCTGCGATGCTTATGTAAAAAAACTTCAACCTGATAAGCTCGAACCCAAATCGGAGAAATGTGTCTTCATAGGATACCCCAAGGAAACTGTTGGGTACACCTTCTATCATGGATCCGAAGGCAAGACATTCGTTGCTAAGACTGGATCCTTTCTAGAGAAGAAGTTTCTCTCAAAAGAAGGAGTGGGAGGAAAGTAAAACTTGATGAGGTAACTGTACCTGCTCCCTTATTGGAAAGTAGTTCGTCATAAAAACTGGTTCCTGTGACACCTACACCAATTAGTGAGGAAGCTAATGATGATGATCATGAAACTTCAGATCAAGTTACTACCGAACCTCGTAGGTAAACCAGAGCAAGATCCGCACCAGAGTGGTACGGTAATCCTGTTCTGGAAGTCATGTTACTTGACCATGATGAACCTACAAACTATGAGGAAGCGATGATGAGCCCAGATTTCGCAAAATGGCTTGAGGCCATGAAATCTGAGATGTGAACCATGTATGAAAACAAAGTGTGGACTTTGGTTGACTTGCTCAATGATCAACAAGCCATTGAGAATAAATGGATCTTTAAGAAGAAGACTGATGCTGACGGTAATTTTACTGTCTATAAAGCTCGACTTGTTGCAAAAGGTTTTCGACAAGTTCAAGGAGTTGACTACAATGAGACCTTCTCACCAGTAGCAATGCTTAAGTCCGTCCGAATCAAGTTAGAAATTACCGCATTTTATGATTATGAAATTTGGAAAATGGATGTAAAGACTGCATTCCTGAATGGATTTCTGGAAGAAGAGTTGTATATGATGCAACCTGAAGGTTTTGTTGATCCAAAGGGTACTAACAAAGTGTGCAAGCTCCAGCGATCCATTTATGGACTGGTGCAAGCCTCTCGGAGTTGGAATAAATGTTTTGATAGTGTGATCAAAGCATATGGTTTTATACAGACTTTTGGAGAAGCCTGTATTTACAAGAAAGTGAGTGGGAGCTCTGTAGCATTTCTAATATTATATGTGGATGACATATTGTTGATTGCAAATGATATAGAATTTCTGGATAGCATAAAAGGATAGTTGAATAAAAGTTTTTCAATGAAAGATCTCGGTGAAGCTGCTTATATATTGGGCATCAAGATCTATAGAGATAGATCAAGATGCTTAATTGGACTTTTACAAAGCACATACCTTGATAAAGTTTTGAAGAAGTTCAAAATGGATCAAGCTAAGAAAGGGTTCTTGCCTGTGTTACAAGGTGTGAAGTTGAGTCAGACTCAATGCCCGACCACTGCAAAAGATAGAGAGAAAATGAAAATTGTTCCCTATGCTTCAACCATAGGCTCTATCATGTATGCAATGTTGTGTACCAGACCGGATGTGTGCCTTGCTATTAGCCTAGCAGGGAGGTACCAAAGTAATCCAGGAGTGGATCACTGGACAACGGTCAAGAACACCCTGAAGTACCTGAAAAGGACCAAGGATATGTTTCTCGTTTATGGAAGTGACAAAGAGCTCATCATAAATGGTTACATTGATCCAAGCTTTGACACTGATCCGGACGATTCTAAATCGCAAACCGGACACATGTTTATATTAAACGGTGGAGTTGTCAGTTGGAGCAGTTCTAAACAGAGCGTCGTGGCAGGATCAACATGTGAAACGGAGTACATTGCTGCCTCGGAAGCAGCAAATGAAGGAGTCTGGATGAAGGAGTTCATATCCGATCTAGGTGTCATACCTAGTGCATCGGGTCCAATGAAAATCTTTTGTGACAATACTGGTGCAATTGCCTTGGGAAAGGAATCCAGATTTCACAAGAGAACCAAGCACATCAAGAGACGCTTCAACTCCATCCGGGATCAAGTCCAGGTGCGAGACATAGAGATTTGCAAGATACATACGGATCTGAATGTTGCAGACCCGTTGACTAAGAATCTTCCATGAGCAAAACATGATCAGCACCAAGGCTCTATGGGTGTTAAAAACATTACTGTGTAATCTAGATTATTGACTCTAGTGCAAGTGGGAGGCTGAAGGAAATATGCCCTAGAGGCAATAATAAAGTTATTATTTATTTCCTTATATCATGATAAATGTTTATTATTCATGCTAGAATTGTATTAACCAGAAACATAATACATGTGTGAATACATAGACAAACATAGTGTCACTAGTATGCCTCTACTTGACTAGCTCATTGGTCAAAGATGGTTAAGTTTCCAAACCATAGACATGAGTTGCTATTTGATCAATGGGATCACATCATTAGGAGAATGATGTGATTGACTTGACCCATTCCGTTAGCTTAGCACTTGATCATTTTTGTTTACTGCTATTGCTTTCTTCATGACTTATACATGTTCTTATGACTATGAGATTATGCAACTCCCGAATACGGAGGAACACTTTGTGTGATACCAAACATCACAGCGTAACAGGGTGATTATAAAGGTGCTCTACAGGTGTCTCCGATGGTACTTGTTGAGTTGGCATAGATCAAGATTAGGATTTGTCACTCCGATTGTCGGAGAGGTATCTCTGGGCCCTCTCGGTAATGCACATCACTATAAGCCTTGCAAGCAATGCAACTAATGAGTTAGTTGCGGGATAGTGCATTACGAAAAAAGTAAAGAGACTTGCCGGTAACGAGATTGAACTAGGTATTGGGATACCAGCGATCGAATCTCAGGCAAGTAACATACTGATGACAAAGAGAACAACGTATAGTGTTATGCGGTTTAACCGATAAAGATCTTCGTAGAATATGTAGGAACCAATATGAGCATCCAGGTTCCGTTGTTGGTTATTGACCGGAGACATGCCATAGTCATGTCTACATAGTTCTCGAACCCGTATGGTTCGCACACTTAAAGTTCTGTGATGATCAGTTTTATGAGTTTATATGTTTTGACGTACCGAAGGTAGTTCAGAGTCCCGGATATGATCACGAGCATGACGAGGAGTCTCAAAATGGTCGAGACATGAAGATTGATATATTGGAAGCCTACATTTGGACATCAGAGGAGTTCCGGGTAAAATCAGGATTTTACCAGAGTACCGGAGGGGTTACCGGAACCCCCCGGGGGCTAATGGGCCTTGTTGGGCCGGCCTAGGGCAGGCAGCGCCCGCCCCCCCCCCCCCCCCACCCCTCTGTCCGAATTGGACTAGGAGAGGGTGGTGGCGCCCCCCTTTCCTTCTCTTTCTCTCCCTTCCTTTCCCCCTCCTAGTAGGAGTAGGAAAGAGGGGAATCCTACTCCTACTCCTGGCTCACCAACAAGGGCCGGCCGGCCTCTCCCTTGCTCCTTTATATACAGGGGCAGGGGGCACCTCTAGACACACAAGTTGATCACAAAGATCTCTCCCAACGGTGTGCGGTGCCCCGCTCCAGCATAATCCACCTCGGTCATACTGTAGCGGTGTTTACGCGAAGCCCTGTCACGGTAGCTTCATCAGCATTGTCATCATGTTGTCGTGCTGAGGAAACTCTTCCCCGAGCTCTATTGGATCGTGAGTTCGCGGGATGTCACCGAGCTGAACGTGTGCTGAATGCGGAGGTGCCGTATGTTCGGTACTGAGGATCGGTCGATTGTGAAGACGTACGACTACATCAACCGCGTTGTCATAGCGCTTCCACTTAACGGTCTACGAGGGTACGTGGACAACACTCTCCCCTCTCGTTGCTATGCATCACCATGATCCTGCGTGTGCATAGGAAATTTTTGAAATTACTACGTTCCCCAACAATGGATATATATAGGAGGAAGAAGTAGGTCGGTGGAGTTGCGAGGGGCCCACGAGGGTGGGGGCGCGCCCAGGGGGGTAGGCGCGCCTCCCTGCCTCGTGGCCACCTTGTTTCTTTCTTGACGTCTACTCCAAGTCCCCTGGATCACGTTTGTTCCAAAAATAACTCTCCCAAAGGTTTCATTCCGTTTGGATTCCGTTTGATATTCCTTTTCTGCGAAACACTGAAATAGGCAAGAAAACGGTAATTTGCACTAGGCCTTGGGTTAGTAGGTTTGTCTCAAAAATAATATAAAAGTGTATAATAAAGCCCATTAAACATCCAAAACAGATAATATAATAGCATGGAACAATCAAAAATTATAGATACATTGGAGACGTATCAAGCATCCCCAAGCTTAATTCCTGCCCGTCCTCGAGTAGGTAAATGATAAAAACAAAATTTTTGATGTGTAATGCTGCCTAGCACAATTATCAATGCAATTTTCTTTATAGTGGCAAGAATGTTCAGATCCGAAATATTCAAGACAAAAGTTTAATATTGGCATAAAAATAATAATACTTCAAGCATACTAACTAAGCAATCATGTCTTCTCAAAATAACATGGCAAAAGAAAGTTCATCCCTACAAAATCATATAGTTTGGTCATGCTCCATTTTCATCACACAAGAATGCTCTCATTTAGCACAACCCCGATAAAAAGCCAAGCAATTGTTTCATAATTTAGCAATCTAAAAAAATTCAACTTTCACGCAATATATGAGCGTGAGCCATGGATATAGCACTATGGGTGGAATAGAATATGATCATGGAGGTTGTGTGGAGAAGACAAAAAAGGAGGAAGTCTCACATTGACGCGGCTAATCAATGGGCTAGGGAGATGCCCATCAATTGATGTCAATGCAAAGAGTAGGGATTGCCATGCAACGGATGCACTATAGCTATAAATGTATGAACGCTCAACAAAAGAAACTAAGTGGGTGTGCATCCAACTTGCTTGCTCACGAAGACCTAGAGCATTTGAGGAAGCCCATTGTTGGAATATACAAGCCAAGTTCTATAATGAAAAATTCCCACTAGTATATGAAAGTGACAAAACAAGAGACTCTCTATCATAAAGATCATGGTGCTACTTTGAAGCACAAGTGTGGAAAAAGGATAGTAGCATTGTCCCTTTTTTCTTTTTTTCTTTTTTTGGGCCTTCCTTTTTTATGTGGCCTTTTTTTATTTGGGACAATGCTCTATTAATGATGATCATCACACTTCTATTTATTTACAACTCAATGATTACAACTCGATACTAGAAAAAAATATGACTCTATATGAATGCCTCCGGCGGTGTACCGGGAAGGGCAATGAATCAAGAGTGACATGTATGATAAATTATGCATGGTGGCTTTGCCACAAATACGATGTCAACTACATGATCATGCAAAGCACTATGACAATGATGAAGCATGTCATAAATGAAACGGTGGAAAGTTGCATGGCAATATATCTCTGAATGGCTATGGAAATGCCATAATAGGTAGGTATGGTGGCTATCTTGAGGAAGATATAAGGAGGTTTATGTGTGATAGAGCGTATCATATCACGGGGTTTGGATGCACTGGCAAAGTTTGCACCAACTCTCAAGGTGAGAAAGGGCAATGCACGGTACCGAAGAGGCTAGCAATGATGGAAAGGTTAGAGTGCGTATAATCCATGGACTCAACATTAGTCATAAAGAACTCACATACTTATTGCAACAAATCTACAAGTCATGAAAAACCAAGCATTATGCGCATGCTCCTAGGGGGGTAGATTGGTAGGAAAAGACCATCGCTCGTCCCCGACCGCCACTCACAAGGAAGCCAATCAAAGAACACCTCATGTTTGAAATTTGTTACACAACGGTTACCATACGTGCATGCTACGGGACTTGCAATCTTCAACACAAGTATTTATCAAATTCACAACTACTCAACTAGCAAAACTTTAATATCACCATCCTCATATCTCAAAACAATTATCAAGTATCAAACTTCTCATAGTATTCAATGCACTTTTTATGATAGTTTTTATTATACCCATCCTGGATGCCTATCATATTAGGACTAATTTTATAACCAAAGCAAATTACCATGCTGTTCTAAAGGACTCTCAAAATAATATAAGTGAAGCATGAGAGATCAATAATTTCAATAAAATAAAACCACCACCGTGCTCTAAAAGATATAAGTGAAGCACTAGAGCAAAATTATCTAGCTCAAAAGATATAAGTGAAGCACATAGAGTATTCTAATAAATTCCAATTCATGTGTGTCTCTCCCAAAAGGTGTGTACAGCAAGGATGATTGTGGTAAAATAAAAGCAAAGACTCAAATCATACAAGACGCTCCAAGCAAAACACATATCATGTGGTGAATAAAAATATAGCCTCAAGTAAAGTTACCGATGGAAGAAGAGGAAAGAGGGGATGCCTTCCGGGGCATCCCCAAGCTTAGGCTTTTTGTTTTCCTTGAATTTTACCTTGGGGTTCCTTGGTCATCCCCGATCTTAGGCTCTTTCCACTCCTTATTCCATAATCCATCAAATCTTTACCCAAAACTTGAAAACTTCACAACACAAAACTCAATAGAAAATCTCATGAGCTCCGTTAGTATAAGAAAACAAACCACCACTTAAGGTACTGTAATGAACTCATTCTTTATTTATATTGGTGTTAAACCTACTGTATTCCAACTTCTCTATGGTTCATACTCTCTGATACTAGCCATAGATTCATCAAAACAAGCAAACAATGCACGAAAAACAGAATCTGTCAAAAACAGAACAGTCTCTAGTAATATGTAGGTTTCGAATACTTATGTAACCCCCAAAATTCTGAAATAAATTGGTGGATGTGAGGAATTTGTCTATTAATCATCTTCAAAAAGAATCAACCTAGTCGCACTCTCCAGTAAAAAAATGGCAGCAAATCTCGTGAGCGCTAAAGTTTCTGTTTTTTTACAGCAAGATCGCAAAAACTACCCCCAAGTCTTCCCAAAGGTTCTACTTGGCACAAACACTAATTAAAAGCATAAAACCACATCTAAAAAGAGGCTAGATGAATTATTTATTACTAAAGATAACCAAAAAGCAAGAAACAAAAAAATTGGGTTGCCTCCCAACAAGCGTTGTCGTTTAACGCCCCTAGCTAGGCATAAAAGCAAGAATAGATCTAGTTATTATCATCTTTGGTTTTAATTTTTTTTAGCGGAGTCATGCTCGAATCCGGGATGTTCTTTATGTTTCCCTTCATATTCAGGAATTTTTAGATCTAAAGAATCCAACCGCTTATTGCAAAGGGTAATCAACATATTCATGCGGTGAAGGTTTCCGCTAACACTCTTAAGAGGTTCAAGAGACTTTTGTAAAATTTTCATTACTTCGCAAATTTTCTCAAAAACTTGTGTCTCTTCCTGGATATGATGTGGCCCCTTTTGTTGAGGTAGTCCTCCCACTATTCCCTCTATGATTTCATGTGCAATGCTGGGATCAATTTCGATAAAATTTCCTTTGGCAACACAATCCAAGAGTTGTCTATGTGACATATTTAGTCCAACATAAAAATTGCGAAGTAAAATCATAAAATTCACCTCTAAGGTGCAATTATGATAAGATTCCATCATCCTAAACCAAGCGTCTTTTAAATTTTCTCCATGTCTTTGTTTGAAGTGAAGAACTTCAAACTCCGGAGACAAACGGGCAGATAAGGGACTAGCCATGACGACACACGGCGACACAAGAAGCAAGCGAACAAAAAGGCTAACAAAAAAGAGGGGAGCAGAAAATAGGGGGCGAATAAAATAGCAAGGGTGAAGTGGGCGAGAGGAAAACGAGAGGCAAATGGAAAATAATGTAATGCGAGGGATAAGAGTTTGTGATGGGTACTTGGTATGTCTCGACTTGTGAGTAGATCTCCCCGGCAACGGTGCCAGAAATCCTTCTTGCTACCTCTTGAGCACTACGTTGGTTTTCCCTTGAAGAGGAAAGGGTGATGCAGCAAAGTAGCGTAAGTATTTACCTCAGTTTCTGAGAACCAAGGTATCAATCCAGTAGGAGACTACACGCAAGTCCCTCGTACCTACACAAACAAATAAGAACCTCGCAACCAACGCGATAAAGGGGTTGTCCATCCCTTCACGGTTACTTACGAGAGTGAGATCTGATAGAGATAATAAGATAAATATTTTTGGTATTTTTATGATATCTATTGAAAGTGAAGATTGCAAAGTAAATTGGAAACTTATATGATAAAAGATAGACCCAGGGGCCATAGGTTTCACTAGAGGCTTCTCTCAAGATAGCATAAGTTTTACGGTGGGTGAACAAATTAATGTCGAGCAATTGATAGAAAAGTGCATAATTATGAGAATATCTAGGCATGATCATGTATATAGGCATCACGTCCGCGACAAGTAGACCGAAACAATTCTGCATCTACTACTATTACTCCACACATCGACCGCTATCCAGCATGCATCTAGAGTATTAAGTTCATAAGAACAGAGTAATGCATTAGGCAAGATGACATGATGTAGAGGGATAAACTCAAGCAATATGATATAAACTCCATATTTTTATCCTCGATGGCAACAATACAATACGTGCCTTGCTGCCCCTGCTGTCACTGGGAAAGGACACCGCAAGATTGAACCCAAAGCTAAGCACTTCTCCCATTGCAAGAAAGATCAATATTAGGCCAAACAAAACTGATAGTTCGAAGAGACTTGCAAAGATAACCAATCATACATAAAAGATTTCAGAGAAGAATCAAATATTGTTCATAGATAAACTTGATCATAAACCCACAATTCATCGGATCTTGACAAACACACCGCAAAAAGAGTTACATCAAATAGATCTCCAAGAAGATCAAGGAGAACATTGTATTGAGATCCAAAGAGAGAGAAGAAGCCATCTAGCTAATAACTATGGGCCCGAAGTTCTGTGGTAAACTACTCACACATCATTGGAGAGGCTATGGTGTTGATGTAGAAGCCCTCCATGATCGATTCCCCCTCCGGCAGAGCTCCGGAAAAGGCCCCAAGATGGGATCTCTTGGGTACAGAAGGTTGCGGCGGTGGAAATAGGGTTTTGTGGTGCTCTTGGATGTTTTCGGGGTATATGGATATATATAGGAGGAAGAAGTAGGTTGGTGGAGCTGCGAGGGGCCCATGAGGGTGGGGGGCGCGCCTCCCTTCCTCGTGGCAACCTCGTTTCTCTCTTGAAGTCTACTCCAAGTCCCCTGGATCACGTTTGCTCCAAAAATAACTCTCCCGAAGGTTTCATTCCGTTTGGATTCCGTTTGATAATCCCTTTCTGCGAAACACTGAAATAGGCAAAAAAAAACTGTAATTTGCACTGGGCCTTGGGTTAGTAGGTTAGTCCCAAAAATAATATAAAAGTGTATAATAAAGCC